>NC_088245.1:80520951-80821600 GCF_036013445.1 Caloenas nicobarica
TTCTCCAAGCTAAAGAGACCCAGCTCCCTCAGCCTTTCCTCATAAGGGAGATGCTCCACTTCCTTCATCATCTTCGTGGCTCTGCGCTGGACTCTCTCCAGCAGTTCCCTATCCTTCTTGAACTGAGGGGCACAGCTGCACACCCTCCTGAAAGAGCTCTGCCATCAGTGCTGGTTCCTTGCAATGGCAGGTGAAGAAGAGATGAACTCAAGAAGGAAAAAATGAAGTGGCTCAGAAACATGGTTTCCTGCAAAAGCCTTTCCCCTCTTCACCTTTCCTAGGTGGGAGAATGTCTTTTTCTATATCTTCAAATGGGCTCAGAACTTTTTTTCTCCTTTTCCCAGGAACTGAGATTTTATGATTTTAACTATAAAAAATCCCAGAAAACGAGAGGGGAAGTTCTCTTCTGACAACATACTAGTAACTCACTTGAGAAACAACATACTGACACTGTTTCTCTTTCCAGGAGCCTCTGGTAGCACTCCTTTTCTATCTCACTTGTTTTTTGCTTCAGGTGCAATTAATCACGATAAAATTGTGAGGAAAGAAAGGGTGGGAAGAGAGAGACATTTTCTTACCTTGCCCTTATATAAAATTTGAGAGATAGGACATACAATACAAGCTGTTCCAGCACCAAACATCTCCTTTACTCTGTTCTTTTCCAAGGCAGCTGTCAGGTCACTCATGGTAATGTATCGCTCAGATACTTTAAATTCTTTCTGCACAAGAAGAATCAACCATAAAAACTGTTAAAAATTGTTTGTATTTTTGTTTTCCATGTCAAACCTCTCCAACAGAACTAATAGCCTACTGGCAACCAGACAAGTTTTGGATCTGATCTTGTGACCTTTTCACACTTCTCAGCATCACACAAGATATAATCTAACCAAAAGAATGACCGTCTAGGAAGCCAGTGCTTTGCCAGATACAATGCTGAACGACTAAGTGGCATTTCCCTCTGAATTGATACAGAATATCAACATTATGCATTAGGGAATAACACAGCAGAATTTGCCACAGGTTACGTGACAGGGGATCTGACTACTCGTGGTCTCCCACATACTAAAGTTTGTACAAAAGTTACTCTATGTCAAGAGAGCTTTGCATCCCACTCTCAGACAATTCCTAAGCAAAATAAATTCTATTAATTCCACCTGAAATGCCAACTAGATGTGATACACTTCTTTAAACCCTGGAAAAATTTCACACTGTAGCCTGCATACAGCAGTCACATAGAAAAATTAACATACTACAGGTATGAGTAAATTAGTTCATATTTGACAGTCTTAACATAGGAAGTGTTTTATGTTCTACAAATTTTGGAGAATGCATAGCAACTGACTGAATGCATAGCAACTGATTGAGGGAATGTGTTTAAAGAACAAAAATAAACATCAAACTTTGAAATTTTCATTTCATGGATTTATGTGGACTTCATTGTGCTGACAGACCAAACTAAAGCTTAGCTCTTGTTTTATATGCAAGATTTTAACACGAAACAGAGATGCTTAAGATAGCAGAAAACATGATTAGTGCTCGACAGGACAGTATTTGGAGAGTGAGCGGCAGGGACACCATGTAAGCCGAGTTTCAGATAGGTTAGGGAATGGAAATCAGGAAGAAGAGAACAACCTTTGTGAGAGCTGAAGACACCTAATTATTCAAGAGGACTGAGATGAGAGTCTGGTATCTCACAAACAAGCCCTATCAAGTGGAGTATCTCACTTGTAAAGGAGATGGGACTGAGAAGTGTGCGTGCATAGCTGCACTCGGGGAGTACCAATACCAATAAAGACACATATGAGCCCAGTGCAGGTCAACAAGTGGCACACACATGCCATGAAGTACATGCCTAGCTCTCTTCACTGCCAGTTTGATTTAAGTGATGTAACTGTGAACTGTATTTCAGGAAATCTACAGCTACAGGTGTCTAGAAGCTGAGTTAATACCAAAGGGAAAGTATCACACACGCCTGTGTTATTCTTGTTACTACTCCCTAAACATCAGCCTGACCAAAACCAGGACACAGGACACTGGGCTTGATGAGCCTTTGGCTGCATAGTATTCTTATCCAACCTGCAATGAAACCTTTCAATACCATACAGGCAGAGTGAACAGTTTGCTGCATTTCAAGAGGAACGTACTTGGATGGCCACACTACCGATCTGGAATCTGGAAGCAGACAGATGACTTCAAGACTGTGGTTGGATTTTAGGCTGCATGCTAGTTACTAGAAATAAGGGTGGAAACATGAGAACTAAGTGGAGAAATAGTGTGCTGATGACTGAAGTAAGGCTGTGCTCATGCACAGTAATTGTTTGTTTCCTTGCTTTAAGTTGCTGGTATCAGTAGATTTAATGAGAATTTTCATTATAAATACTACACAGAGCTACTCTAACAAGCTTGGTATTGTTCTGTGTGACAGGTGTGGGTATTCTGCTGATGTTGCTGGGAATCTATGAATTAGCATGCCCTTAGTTCCCATTGAGGTTAAGGGATTTGAACAGATCAATTGAACTTCAAGATACTGAGCACCATGAATGCTTACTTTCGTCCACGTTATAACATAATAGTGGAAGTCATTACTGCCAAGGTCGAAACACTCACCCAGTTGCGTGCCAGATCCAAAATGCTTTGTCTTGTCACTCCTGGAAGGATGATGCCATCTAAAGGTGGGGTTGCCAGTTCATTTTCTGTCAAACACAAAAGAAATAGATACCTTGGTTGAAAAACAAAGAAACAAAAATATTACATCAATATTACACCAAACATGAAAATTAAAAAGAAGTTGAATAATATCAGAAACGTTCCCCACCATGCAACATATATCAGAGTTTTGTAAGAACACAAGCTACACAAATTCAATTCCAGTAAGTTGTTGTTGATTGAGAACACTTCAGTGGGTGAGGAAGAAACACATTTAATACATTAGTAAATGCATGGCTAAAGCCTGGTAGTAGGTTTTATTCCACAGTGTAGTATGGATTTAGTGTAAAACTACTGGGAACCAATGAATGGCTCAGTCTTCAAATTCAGAATAGTGAGGCACAAAGCAAAGCCATGCCTAATAATCCCACAGCAGATCATGACTTTCCCTGAATTGCTTTACTTAATTTAGGAATATGGGGTTCAGTATACCTACTTTCTAGCATCAATATGAAACATCTACCAGAAATTTTGGGGCTCATTTACTGAACAAGCAAAGCAGTAGAAACCTTGACAAATGTGTCTTGAGAGGAGACTTCCTGAATGATCTCTTGTTTTAGTCTAGGCATCCTTTTTGCCCCTAATTTTCTCTTTACACAAAAACAGCAGTCCTAAGAAAATTCCAAAAGCACCAACAATTCAAATTGTTCAACTAGTTTGGTTTGTTAGCTAGTTTTTCTTGTTTGCTTTTGAAAAAGAACATTACATAAATGTTCATCTAACACAACTAATGAAACGGTAGACAAATGGTAATCCGTACCTGGTAGATACTTAAATTAAAACACAGAAGTTTGTATGTAGTCTTTGTTCTTCCATCTGACCTTTTCAGCAAAGCAGAGCTGATATTTTTCATTTGAAAGCATCACTTTCATTTTAAAGCATCGCATAGCATACTCAATGGTTTCTATCATCAGAGAACACTGAGCATTTACTCTTTCAGCCAGCCAGGCTATTTTAAGACAGTTTCAAATTTGCACTGAGAAGGGAAGACATCCACAGTCTTTCAGTAATACACTTCATAATTTTTTTTTTCCAAACATTTTCTCTTCCCAGTGAGAATCCATTATCTTCTTGATCTTATAAGGGTAGTATCCTGCTCATTAAATCCACAAACCATTAAGGTTTTTGATTAATTTTTACTTCAGTCACATAAAAGAGCAAGATACGTATCTTCACATTTTTATTATGCCCCCTTCTCCCTAACCACATAAGATCACTGAATCCAGGCCTGTTTGAACCAGTCTCAAAGGAGAAGCTGCCTTGAAAGATGTTTCTATACGTCCTGTGAAAACTTGCAGCTTCGTAGAAGAGAGAAACATGGTATTCACCTGTGGACTGAGAGAGCAGGATGAACTCAGCTGCTTAATACTCCATTTTCAAGAGTCAGCCAGATGACAGGCTGCCCGGGGAAGTGGTGGAGTCACCATCCCTGGAGGTGTTTACAAGGTGCATAGACAAGGTTCTTTGGGACACAGTTTACTGCTAGAGTTAGGTTATGGTTGGACTTGATGATCTTGAGGGCCTAATCCAACCAGAACGATTCTATAACTCTGTGCACAGACTCTGCCTGCCAGCCGGCACACGCACAGCTCCAGGCTGACAGCCGCAGGGGCTCCCTCCCGCTCTGCAAGAGGGAGCTTTGGGAGCTGCAGTGGGATACAGGAAACAGAGGATAAATACGTGGAATTCTTCCCTGAAGCTGCTACTCACTGTCTATTCTCTCAGGAAATGTCTTGTACCTTTTAACGCAGCCACCTCTGGAATTATTCATTTGGACTAGAAGTTTTTCCTACCTATGCTTCCATGTTCCTTTTATGAGGATCCATATACACATAGGTAATAGATGTAAACTGCCATGCCAGAATGTATAAAAAATTGCTCTAGAACAGGCTATATATTCTGCTCTGCTTTGACTAACCAATAATGCCATTCTCTAACCCAGGGGTGTCAAACTCGTGTTCACCAGGGCCCACATCAGCCTCGCGGTTGCCTTCAAAGGGCCAAATGTAATTTTAGGACTGTACAAATGTAACTACTCTTGCCTATTCTGACTCCTAAGTACAGCAGTGGTCTCTTCTTTCTCATACAGTCAGGAACAACACCTTTCCTTTTCTTTGAGTCTGTCTAGCATCACTCCTAATTGTGATGCCTGTCTAATCTTAATTCTGGCACAACTATCAAAAGAAGAGGACTTTAAAGCTTTCTATGAGCTACAGGGCTCACCTGCTTTTGAACACTGAAAACCTGATGATCTGCGTTTGTGACCCAGTCATATACAAGTGCTCCCCTTTCTCTAACGGAAAACTTCAATTAACGTGGACCTGTGGCAGATGCACTTCTCCCGCCACGAATGCAACAGAAACTTCTAGGCTGATGGACTGCTATGGTCATGCACATGCCCCTTGGCTGACAGACAGGGCCTCTGACCAGTGAAACACCTTCGCTGAGAGAAGTTTCTGGACAACCACCATAAATGACCACGGCTCAGATTTAACTAGGGTGTAACTGGAGCCCGCCAGAGACCCCCATTGAGTTGGTCTTCCTTGGAGCAGCAGTTCTGCAGTTAAAGACTCTACTCCTTAGACTGGCCATCTAAGGAGCATTCCTTGAGGACTGAGACACATTGCCGACCTGGTAAATGACCTGGGTAGAACTGAGAGTCCTCGCTTCGTAAGAGTTGGAATATGCACTTTGAATCATCATTCTAGAGTTTTTGGACCTGATCCCCTTGAGTTTGAGTTGGCTGTGTAGTGACTGAACTCCTAACCAGTATCTGAACATGGGTTTTACAATGTTGTTTGAGTGCTGAATAATTTTGGGTAAACCCTGTTTGTAGCTGGTTTCCTGCTAAACAGTTCTGGTTAGAATAAAGTCTGTTTGGAGCTTATTGCCCTCCTAAATTGACTTTTGGGGTGCATCCATGACAGAACTTTAATACCAAAGATTGTGACTGCACACCAGATAAAGTCCTTTATTTGGTGATTTTGCCACAGATCTTGGCAAAGACCTGTTTAAGCTCAACAATATGTATTAATTGATGTGAGCTAGTTTGAAAAGGTGCCAAACCAGATGCCAAAGAGCACTGAGCAGACAGGACATGGGAGTCTCAAAATGTTTCAAACAGCCTGCTCTCTAGAATTTTGTCAAGTGTACATATGACGCCTACCAGCCTGGGGCCACCCAAGGAACATCTGCGCTCCTGGTATACAGCAGAAATGATGCTGCTATACCACATGGCGCACCAAAAAGCTCATGCTCTCTGCAAATTGATGCCAAATCAGACTCCATATGACATCAGTCTGTCCATCTCCAAAAAACCAGATCGTGAGCTCACAGACTCCATGTGCCTTCTGAATTATTTTGATGGGCTAGAAGCCTCAAAATGTAGCAAAAAGGATGGGAAATGCATTTTAAGGAAAATGTCAAGGTTTCTCTTCAGTTGACTACTGTTACAGTAGTAGCATGACCAGTCCAGTGCCCTATGACAACAGGCATGGTATAGGCATGCTGTAACAATGGAACTCCACCAGAGCATTCAAAGGGATTTTTAAAATGAGGTCTTGCATATTACACAGCTTTTTACACAACTCTATTTATGAATGCATAGCAGATAAGATTCCAAACATTGGATGCCTTCAGTACTAGTCACTCTGTAACACTGAGAAATTCACAAAAATATATTTTATCAAAATGATAACAGATATCAAGTGAATTTCAGGGTTAAGGAGAACCCAGGAAACCTTGATTTCACTGTTACTAACAACTGACCTCCCCTCCCAGTTTGTTCTAGAGCTGTTTGTTTCTCCTTATCTCCCTGAGGCTTTTCGCTGACTCTCCTTTCACACAATCACTCTGTCTTCACCTCTCTGTCAATTTACTTTCCTCAATTACTTTTCCCTCCTTTCCTTTGTCTGCCATCTCATTTAACTGCTGCTCTCCCCTCCATGATATTGCTATGGCTTTCTATTAGACTAGAGGGTATGATCCTTACTTGGTTAGTAGTTGACTTGTACAAGATATTTCTGCAGCACAAATAACCTGCCACCTACAGAACACTAAGCAAACTTGCCTGATGTTTTACCTGACTGTTCCAGAGAATCTTTCAACATATTTACGTTTTGGTTCATGTAAGCCATTTTGAAGTGGGCACTATTAATCCCCATTTTAATAACAGCACAAAAATATTAAGTAATGCCTGAATGCTATTCACAATGCCTCAACATTTAAGTTAGAAGAAGAGCCCAGATGGTTCCAAGTCATTCTGAAGAAACAGAATTTTTGAAAGTGCACACAGATTTAATAGTTAGCAACCTTCAGGTTGGACATGCTTAAATTTTAAGGTTTTCCAAAGTCAAGCCTATATTCTAGGCAGAAGAACAGACATTATTAAAGGAAATGAGTTTCAACATTAACAGCTTCTTGGGATTGTTAAGTGCTCTGAAGAGGCAGGTAAAAGGGACTGTAGGGTGATGAAAATTTTCACTTTGTGAACATAAACCATAGACAGTATTTGATGAATATCACACTCTTGTATTTATGCAACAGCAGGGATTCAGATTTGGTCATATTCTAAGGCTCAGCCAGAGAAGCAGCAGACATACAAGAGTAGCACAGAGCATGTCAGGTTATATTACCAGAAATTTAGCAGTTTGCTCCCCTACTCCCTCCTCAGTGTTACAAACAAATTATTTTTCCAGGCTCCTCTTGCTGCCCAAAACAACACACCATGTTTAGTCACAATGCTGTATCTGAAAATACATAGCAAAGACTTGCAAGAAAAGCCTGCTTTCATTGGAAGCATATATGTCCTTTAGTCTAGGCTTTACTGGGCTGGGTCTTTGATTTGTTATACACCAAGAAGAGCAGTTCAAGAAGAGTAGTTCAGACTACTCTGCAGTGACCTCTCTACACACAAAGAAGGGCATTTTCCTTTTGATGATGATCTGCAATTTCTGCCTCACCATTCTCTCTCAGCTGCAGAATTTGCATAACAAAACCACAGCCTAAGTAAGCGTCCTTTGTGAAGTGACAGAACATAATGGAAAACACTTCTTAAATCACAATGCAAAGCCATAGGCAGGTATGTGACAACACACATTGGCAGCAAGAGTGATTCTCAACCAGAAATAAAAATGAAGCATTAATCAACACACCAGGAGACAGCAAAGTGCTCCAATGATGCTAATGACTATGTTGTGTGAAATGGCAGGTTCGCCAGTATACAGCTAGCTTGGGTGGCATGAATTACAAGTTGTTTGCTAGGACCACCTCACAATAGTACTATTCAGTATGCACTGGTAACACAGTGATTGGCAGATCTTTGGAACAGTACGGTGCTGCAGCTGGATAATTCCAGGATATTCCTGGTTTAAGTACAATGAGAACATTGAATTCTAATTATGTCCCCCGCTTCGGTGTCCTTTCCCTGGGCAGAACAAGCCCAAATCTCTTTTTGTGTCTCTCCAGTGAAGTTACACAAGGCGTGAATTTGGCCTTCTAGCTACACTGACAAATCTGCTGCTATAACAACATTTCTCATATTTATAGTTTCATTCACAAGACTTCAGAGACTCATTCAACACTGAAGGATATCATCCTGCTTCTTACAAAAGTGGCAAAGACTTTGCAGAAGAACAAGTAATGAAACCAGAGATGGGAGTCAGGTAGCTGGATTCCCATTACCCTGCACTATCCAAAGCACACTGCTGTCCCCACAGAATGCTGCCTCTGTACTATTGCTGAGCACTGTCAGAAAAATGCCAATTTTCAAGGGTACCCATGGCACTATGACAAAATCAGGCTGAACCGTGCATCTGCTGGCATGCAAAAACTTAATAACACTTAATTTTCATGGAGGGCCAGTACTCATGGAAGTCAGGACATGTCCTTTTATTCACTTGCCTACACATTGGCTCAGTCCTTTAAGGACTCAGAGTCGTGTAGTCTTCCAAACCAGTTCTCAGGTGCAGCTATCACTTCCCAAGCACTGAACACTTACATGCCTAATTAATGGGTGGTTTTGAAATGCCTGAATTGTTGGTTGCTCATTAACCAGTTTTCTAATCAGCATGTACATTGTTCAGAGATGACCACAGGTACAAAGACGTAAAAATGGTTTCAAGAATGATGGTATATTTGAGCGTTAGTCATGTGGAATGCTGACTCATATGTTTCTCTATCTCTGCCTCCACTGGACAGAACTTCAAATTCTTCACAGAAAGTGCCAAGTTCTTCATCAGTTGGATGCTGAAATACTTTTGGCTCTGCTTCAGGAACGTTTGACTTCCCAGAAAGTGATGATGGGATGCAAAGCCACAGAGTTTGAAGAGTTATACAGCCATAAGGCTCTTTAGTATGCTTGCATTGTTTCTGACCCAACATCTCCTTCAAGATCAAGCATGCTGCTAGAGTTGACAGCAAACCTGCAGTGTGACCTTGTACACAGCTAGACTTTACCCTTTGAGCACCTGACTGGCCTAACAGTTTAGTGTGTTACTAGCAGGCAGTACTAAAAGCTGCATCAGAATCTCCTCTTTCATGGTGGTATAGCTAACAGTCACCTCTCAGTTTTCAGAAAAGAATACACGTTTCTTCTGTTGAATCATCGTCATTAAAAAGTTTATGATCTGCACTCCAATAACCATTTTGTGGATCACAGTTCCAACTGTCCACTCTGTTAAACTTTTCATGTTTTGTGTTACTATACCTCCATTTTCATTTATCCAGTAGAGAAATAGATTCATTGTTCCAACTTCAGTTATTTGGTGATCTTCTCCATAGAGCCACAAAACCTGCTGGCAGCCTAACTCCACGGCTTCTTGCTGGGCATAAATAGAAGCACCATAATTCCTTCCAGAAACAAAAAGAAAGAACAAACTGTTCTGAGTGTCTGGTTGGATATCTTCTCACTTCTATGCAAGGTTGTGTGCACACCTACCTTATGAGCAGTCACTGCTTGTCCCTGAAATATTTTAATTGGAAGTACTCTACTAGTATTTTGCTAGATCATTTGTATCTACAACCCAAAAAACTTTGAAAGGTTGAACAGCATCAACAGCTCAAACGTATCTGTCCAAATTGTCTTAAAAATACCTCTTGTCCCAATTTCTGGACATTCTAATAATTGCAATTAGACATCTTAGGAAAGCATATTTGGCAGTTGTCATCCTGGAGAGAGAGCAACAATTCCCATCCAGCTCATGGTTTCAAAAAAAAGGAAAACAAACTCATCTACTTCATCTCATATATGTCAGATGAACAGATGGGTCATATATGTCAGATGAACTCTTGGAACACAAAAGCCACCAGAGGCAAGTTATTTCTTTTTTAGTAAAATACATTCACAGAAATAGTACCTTCAGATGTGTACCTTGATGAATACCCTGTCCTTGAGAGGCAACTGTTTTCCTAAAATTCTTCCTAAAGAGTTAACCTGACCCAATCATATTTGTTTACTCTGTAGCTGCCTTAAAGGGGGATGAAAACCCTTTCACTTCTGATGTTAAACAACCATCATGACCCAAAGTCAGCAGCTCCAAAGTGCTGACCACACTGGAGTTAAGTTCTCACCTTGGAGCACAAATCAAGTCAGTAGTGACTCCAGACTATTCCTTTTTCACAGCTGACGTATAAAGGATGCCCAGGAAACAATTAATACACTTCTAAAACTAAGCCAAAAAATCACAAAAAGTAAAGGTCTCAGAACACCAGACTGAACAAAGGAAAGCTGTTTTCTCGCTCTTTGATTATTCTACTAGCTCAGTTGAGCAGCACTTGACAACTACTAACTTCCTGCCTAGAAAAGAAACTCCCAGGTAGAGAAAAGAAGTTTTTGCTTACACCAAAGACCAAGGATGTATCATTGAGTAATTTATTTAGCCACATCCAAGACACTTGCTCCAGTCAAGTCCTAAGCAGCTTCACTCTACAAGTCAAGTACTTGGACATCAAAAATTATGTTTCTGCCTAACTGGTGCTTTGGCCTACTTCAGCAGAAAACTGCCAGACTATGGTCAAGCCAATGCAGATAATTGTCTCGTGCTCTCCCTTAAAACACCCATACTCCCCTAGCTAACTGCAGATGGCTTGTCCGGACAGTCTGCCAAGGAAGGAGGTCAGCAGTCAATGCTGCTCACTGCCCAGCTGGCAGCAGGCTGCTTTACTGAATGCTGCATCACAGAAGTGATATATTTAGTGTCAGCTTCTGTGAGGGGAACAGCCGAAGTATTACATGGACACCTTCCAGGTCCAGTTCCTCAGCTTAGGATGCTGCAACAGTGTCTTTGCAAATAGTCCACTCGGCTGTAATATCTTAAAAAATATGCAACTGAATTGTATAAATAATATTTAGAAAGTACAATTTTGAAATCTTTGTTATAGTGTATTGTTTAACTGCTACATTTAATACCTCTTCTTCTGCTGAATTAGATACTTCACCAAAAAAAAAAATCACCTTTGTGAGCTATGGAGAAAGATGCAAAATAATGTTTTCTTACCCTCCCATTTTGCAGTCCCCTGTTCCTCCTTTCCAGGCTCTTACATATTTTGGATCTGCCCATAAGGATATTGGATTAAAGCTTCCACTTGCAAAGTAGGGACCCACAGGGCTCAGTATGACATACAGTAGGGCTTTAGTCGGCTTCTTCACTCCAAGGGAAGGCTGAAAATAAGGAATGTAAACAAATCAAAAGTTACTGGTGTACTTTACTCCAAACATCAGATGCTGCACAATTAGCTTCTGAAACACTGATTTCAGAGGACCTGCAGCACGAGTGCTTTTCCCAGGACAATGCAAAATGCTGCAATTAAAATATTTATATAACTTCCCCCACATCCAAGCAATGTAACAACCCCAATTTTTCTTACTGTCACCATTCACTTATAGCTGTTTGATTTATCTATATATTATTCTAATCTTCTCAAATAGTTTTAAGCTTCTGAGAACTGAGAAATTGCTTAACAAGATACTACATAATTGTATGAATTAATCACAGCAGCAGCCTTTAAAGCCACCTGGGGGGAGGACTGGCAAGGGCCACCACTAGCAATAACAACAGTGGAGGAACCACTGTCAGCTGCATTAGTGGTGAGAATTGGCCAATGCCACTTAGAACTGGCATTGGTAGACTTGAGCACTGGCTCTGTGAATGACTGTGCGACATGCTAAAATGATTTGCCTGCTGGACATGATTCACACAGCAGTACAGGAAATAACCTGGAATGTATCAGGTTTTTTTCCTGTCCCTCTTCCCTGAGAGATGGCTTCTCACTCTTCAAATCATCACCATCAATACTTAAAGGTGAAAAGTCTGGCACTCGTCGAAGTCTGAATTCTGTGGTAGGAGACTCTGCTTAACTATATGATTCTTTGCAAAGCTCAGGACTGACAGAAGCACGGAATGATTGAGGTTAGAAGGCATCTCTGGGGATCACCTTGTCCAAAGCCCCTGCTCAAGCAGGGCTAGGTACTGCTGGTTGCCCACGATTCTGGGGACCCTCTATGCAAGTGAATGCGTTACTATTTTCTCTCCACTCAGAGAAACCAGTCTTGTAAAAAGAACAGGTTCATCCTTGGTTTCTAAGATTAGTTCTCCATTGAAAAACAAAGTTATTTAACTTAAATCTTTAGGACCAAAGGTCTAAGCAAAACACTATGTACAAATCACATGAAGCTAAGTTGGGAGGTGGGAGGGGATACTATACTATAATAATGTAACTACTTGAAAATTCAGATAAGCCTTCCTCAGGTGTTGAGAATGTTCTTTTGATTTCTCTCTACCTCACTCCTTCAGCAAAACTTCTAACAAAAGAAAGATTAACTAACTGAGATCTTGATATTTTTTTCTAATTCTTGCATGATCATTCAAAAGAGCTTGCTGACTGTTTTGTCTAACTGTGCAGATTTACAAAAGATTCGCAGGACATGCTACCTGGAGACAACCTATGACATCATGGAACAGCTGGATATGTTGGCTAGCCTGAAACAAAGTTCAACAGCAAAAAAATTTCTTAAAAAAACCCACCACCACCAAAAGACAAACGGGGAAAAAAATCCATTTTTAATATTAATACTTTATAGTCGCTCAGTGGAGAACCTTCCATCTGAAAATCTGCAACTAGTTTACAAGCATTAAGTTAAAGGAGTCCTAGAACACATGTGAAATATATAATGCTCATGTACAGTAACTACTTACAGATGGGAATATTGCAGAAGAGTAACTTGCCTAATTGGGAACCATACAAGCTTTAGCTTCCTTGTCCTATGCTCTACCATTACAGGTTTCTCCCTTGTCACTGCTAAAAACATCCCCCCTAAAGTTTTAACTAAAATAAACTCCCTGTTTCTAATTCCCTTTATAAATACTTGAGGCTTTATTCACACTCACATGAAACTCACAGACTACACACTAATACCTAGTTGCTAAGGAGCCTCTTATAAGGTCAGATTTATCTGGGTTCAAGACTAAATTGATACAAGAACTTGTTCTTAGTTCTGCTAAAAGTTTCTCTCAGAAGAGCCATTTTCATTTACTAGGTAGAGTCTTCCAAAAATCTCACTAAGGTCAAGATGGAGGTGCCTGATGAAATCACAAAAACTACACAAGCAAATTTCTGTTCTCTCACATTTTCTTCAGATTATTAGTATTTTAAAGGCACAAAATCACCATGTTACAAATAACTATCCTTTTGGTACAAAATTAATCTAAATTTTGCCGTTACCACTCAGAATATTTAACCGTTACGTTTACTTTCTGGGATCAGAATCAATGTGGCCACTAGGTGGTGGTGTGGTCAACATAAATCTGTGAAGTAGAATACAAGTGACTAACTCAGAAGTAAAAACATAGAAACAATTTATCCCTGAACCGTGATTCTGTTGTCTAGTGACTGGTGCATATTTCCCTTTATGAATGGAGGCTTTTGCACCGTTCTTAAATACATAAAAGTTAAAAGGGGAAAAAAATGTTTCACACCTCAGTTCCAATTAAGGTAGGACGAATATATAGGCTGGCATCGGTTGAGTATGGGACCCACTCCTTTTCCACTTCCACAAGCTTCCGGATGCACTGTAACAGCTCATTCTGGTCAAAACACTGCAAAGGAAAAGCAAAGGGAGAAAAGCAAAAGGCGAAATATAGCCTGAACACTCTGTGGTCTTTACAGATTCACATGCTAAGGGGAACACTTCATCAGCATATGTTAGTGACAGTCCACAGAGGTTTGTTGGACTACATGGTCTCCCTTGAGTTAATTTCATACAGAATGCAAGATCCCATGGTCTTTGCCACTATGCCTTTTTATACATTATCCTGAATGCCCTCCTGCTGCTATAAAGTATCCTCCTGAGACAGTAAAAAGGAGCAACTGAGCCTTCTTGCACGTGGAGAGAACTCCCTGTGCAGCCAACACCTTCACTTCAGCATGCTGGACACTACGGCACCACCTCTTCTGCAGAAGAGTGCTTTGGGTTAGAACTCCCAGGGGCCCACCAATTCTCCCAGTTCTACAAAGCTGTGAAGTTCTTACAGCAAGAATAAAGCTAATAAGCATGGGAGGAAATTCACTAGTCAATATACGCCTGCTAAAAGCAGCATTAAGTTGCTAGCATGACCAAATATAAAGGCACTCAGAGGCTGAAGGACTTAACTAAAGTGGAAAGAAGAAAAGGAAGAGCATTAGTACAAGAAAAAATTCATCAGCTGTCTGCATACAAATACCTGCAGAACAGCGCTTATCCCTCAGAAATAAACTCTGTTCATCTGAGGCAGCAGGGAGACAACAATGAAAGCAAAACACTGTTGTGATTTAAACAAAAAATGCATTTCAAACAGTTCACTGAATTAAGATCTCTTAACAAAGTTTAACTGTTCAAGAGTTAAGAGTGTTTCATAAATGTTACACCTCTGTAAAGTTTCAGAGATTTGCACTCTGAAAATGAAAATACGCTCCAATCTAAGGAGAATAAGATGCCTTGTCTACATACTGGCAGAGTTGCTCGTCTTGCTGATCGCACCATCCTCTCCATGTTGAGAGTTGGCCGGAACAGGCGGATTTTGCCATCTACTCCTCGGTAAGCCTTCATTCCTTCAAACAACTACCAGGTCAAAAAGGAAGGAAAAGAAATCAAATAATAATTGAGACACGTTATCACATGATGATCTGTGCAAAAGCAGAACATACTCTTTGGAAAAAAAAGAACTTCACTTTCCTGCTCACACTACTCAAAGCATAAATGCTAACTAGTTAATTCTTGCAAGATTCCTCTGAGGTAGTATTATGAAGTTTATATTACAAAGACACCTTCTTGTGTTTCATATATATCTTTCTCTGTCAAGGGACTTACTGATAACCACTTTTTTTTCATAATTTGGTTACAACAATTAAAATTTGTAGCATGTGTTTGACTTAACTATTTCCACACATCCTTACAGATACCCAAGGCTGAGCCAAAACAGTACTCTCCCTTACGGAAAAGATCTACAGAATTTAATTATATATGTTAATAATTTTTAGGGCTCTGTCCAAAACACATTTTGGCAGGAAGCACAGAATAAGGTAATTAAGGGAACTCTGCTGCAGTTCTTGCTGTAGTTGTAGCAAAATCTCGGTCACTTATTTCCCCCATATACCCCTACTCTGTGGAAGTGGGTTTAGTTATCACGAGAGACAGATGCAGACTTACACTAGAGGAAGAATGCATGAAAATGTTAATCTATACTTTACAGGAAACTTAAATTAGGCATAATTATCTCATTGAACTGCAGAATCCCCATGACTGGTACTAACAATCAATTTATTATACCAGAAACCCTTACCCCAGCAGTGCCCTCCCAGCGGAACGCTCTACAGCATCTCCTAACCACAGCAAAAAAACCATATGCCTACAAAATATCTATAGTTATTTTCAGTTACAAACTGATAATTTCCAGGTATAGATAGAGAACATATGTATGATACAAGCTCACAGTAATATATACATATATACAGGTATTATTTAAAGGATCACTTATGCTTATAGACAAGAGTTCAGATTTTTAGATTTCTTCTCTAAAGAATTTCTTTGTTCATTAAATTTCAGTATAAGTTCTACGAATTTAACTGCAGCACTTCTGTCATGCCTCCTCAGACTTCCCTTCCTGACTGTTCCAAAAAAAAAAAAAAGTCTGGAAATACATTCTATGTGGTTGGAAATCTACATATATAGGGGGTTTTTATTTGGAAAGAAAGAATCCTCTATTTGCTTATAAGTAATTAGTAGAATACTCAAGGTTTCATTATTATTACATTTTATATCATTTTCCCATAAGGATCAGTGAAATGCAATGTTTAGAAAGCCTTTGTGTAGTCCCGTGACAGAGCCAGGTCCTTCCACATGACAAATTTTAATTGGGTTGTAACTGGGTTGCAGGAATCCTGACAATTTTCCTTAGGCTACTTGCCAACTATGTAGCAGAACCAGAATTAGAACCCAGAACTTTTTGCCTTCAAAATTTATCTTATTCCTATGGCAATGACAACTTTATTAAAAGCTTTGTATGCAGTTTTGAAAAAGAAACTGTTCCTAGGATAGACATTGTAGCTACAAGAAAAAAAATTCTATCTTTAATAAAGGATGGCATAGCTCAACGGTGTCAAACCGCCTCGCGGTTGCCTTCAAAGGGCTGAATATAACTACTCCTACATTTATACAGTCCTAAAATTACATTCGGCCCTTTGAAGGCAACCGTGAGGCTGATGTGGCCCCTGGTGAAAATGAGTTTGACACCCCTGGCTTAGCTGGTGATATGGTTGACAACTTTGATATTATTTTTATTGGGCCAGTTACTAAATAATACCACATTTCTGTAACAGTACTTTCTTATCACAGAACAGTTGTGTCCCCCCACCCTCTCCTAAGCACATTCACAGAACTTTTAATGAGAGGGAAGAGGAAGGAATGTTACTACTAAGATTTGATCAATGGCTTAAGAGAAGAATCACATCATTGCTGAAACACAAAGCCTTCTCAAGCTGTTAAATCTTTTTTCTCCAAAAAGAAATACTTTTAACCTTCCAGAGCTCAGTAAAACCTTTCACTCATTAAAAAGGAAGACAGTGATGTGTTCCAGGAATGCTCAACTTGAATAAAAGCAACTGCTGTGGTTGCTTGATGGTTGGTTGTTACAGTGGTGTGCAAACAACATTATCTAACATCTGTACATCACAGGAGCTGGATCTGGAGTTCAGTAGATCCAGACTATCAAACTGCATCATGGAGGGCAAGGAGAAAGGGGAAGGAATGCCAAATTCATCATTTTTGTTATACCCACTGTGTATTCATTGAGCCACAGCATTGGCACCAGATTCTCCTCTGTCTGTCCTCTTGGCTAGAGGAAACGTGATGCAACAAGGGTAAAAGAATAAAAAAAATGGAAAAAAATAAGAGCATATTCATATTAGCAATGATTTCAGACTGGGCCAGAGGCAAAGCATTAAAGCAATATGCTACTACAAGTGAAATATAGGTTTGGGACTCCAGCGTGGTTTCTTAATTCTTGGGCAAATCATGAGCTGCAGCCTTAATCACAGGGGCCTGTTGTAATTTACACAGGACCTTTGGAAGCTTGATGACTAGATGGGGTAAAAACAGCAAGAACAAAAAACTGTAAAGGCAGGAGCTCAATGACAACAAGCACAGAAAGGCTTGATCCTTCCCTTTCACTAGTGGTTAAAAAAAAAAAGGGGGGGGAAAAAAAAAGGCACAAGCAACTCCACTAACTTCAGCAGACACACTCCCACCTACCCAAAAGTGGGAGAAGAAACAGGCTTCCATTTCAGGAAATGCATCCTACCAAGGCTCTCACACAGATGTGAGTGTAGCCACAGCTGCTCTGGAGACACAAAAGGCAGCTTTAGACAGTAAGCAGCTAAGCACGGAAACTGTTAACCACGCTGGTTTCCGACTTAACATTGCACTTTCCAAAGATCCTTGCTGTATATTCTCTGCTTAAATACATTTGTATATGTCAAATGTGTCAGATCTAGTTCTGAGCTCTCCAGACTTGTTCAGAGTTGCAAACAAGCGCCTGTTTAGTCTGTCCTGCAATCCAAGCTATGAACCTTTAAAACAGCACAAAATAACTTTCACGATGTGCATGTTCACTCCCCAAATTAAAGCTATTCTTGGAATCTCTGATAGTCTCATCCAGTGCTTCATTAAGTTACACCAGAAACAGTAATTGGGCCGATCCACCGTCTGTGAACTAAACAGCTTTGTCAAATGAATTTGTCACCACACGAGAAAGGGTTCACCTTCACTAAGCTAGGAAGTTAAGTGAGCTGGAATCCAGAGACCAGAGTTGCTTCTGAGTTACACCAACATAGATATAACCCTGGTTTAAATAATGGTATTGTTATGGAAGGACATCAGTTAACAAACCAAAATGTAACTCAATAACCTTGAGACAGTAATAATCCTTGTATTACAATGCTATGGCTTTAAGAGCTAATGAAATAAAATACCAGTTTCCAAATCAATCTGGTACTCACTTCTAAAGAATAATGCAGAGCCGAGGAGGCTGGATGCAATGAAAGGTTCCCAAATGGCTTAATATAAGGTTTCTCCCATCCAGAAGCCACGGACCATTCAATTGTCAGCATATTATCAGTGAACACAGTTCCAAATACCAAACCACTGGGGTCTGGCTTTTCCTTGAAAGTTGTAGCTGGGGTGATAATCAAATCTGAAGCCTGAAGAACATGAAAGCAAAAACAAAGTGTATAAAAATAATTAAGTCGGACCGATTTAAAAATTATTCTGTGTCAATGAACATGGACAAATGCAATAATTTATCTGCAGGGACATTTAATGACAGAATGGTTAAAGGTGGCTACCTCTAAGTAGCTGGCTAAGTATTCATACTGTGTATGCACACATATACATAGTGCTGCTTATACCAGAAGTAGTTAGCATATTTTGAAGCACTGTTAAGTGGAGTAAGCCATGCAAGGTATAAAACCAGAAAATTAGCAGATGAAAATTTATCGGACATTTAGATTAACACATCTATACAAGCTCCAGAAACACCCAATTGCTGTATCTCAGAACATAAGCTGATCATCAGAAATTAATCCCCCTCACAACTAGGTAAATATGCCATGCTTTTTTTCTTTTAATGCATAAAACCAGTATGAGAGATCAGTGTCAGCAGATTACTTGCATCATACGAGCTTGTTCATCCATATTCATATTTTCCTAGAAAGATCCCATTAGCAAAGAAGGCTAAATGTTTCCCTGCGTGATTAACTGTAGAGACTTTCTCTTACGAGCCATGAATGACTAGTTGCAGAAACGCAGTGTAGTTTTTTCTGCTGGTTTTGGCTGAGATAGAGTTAGTTTCTTTATAGTAGCTCACATGGTGTGAATCATCCTAAAGAACACCAACGGAAGAAAGAAAGCAGGATCTTTGCCATGTCACTCCCCTTTTGTACATAGATAGTAGCTAAACAATTAGAGAGGGCTCTGAAGCGGGCAGAGTCTTGATCCACCCTTTCCATTCTCTTTCTGTGCCATCTGAGCATTTAAACTGTGCTGGTCAGAGACGCAAGGAAGAACTCAACAAAGAATTGTATTTGATGCTTCATTTTCCTTCCTCACATGACTCAGAAGGCATTGACCCCCAAGTACCCACACTCCTCTGTGTTGGGTAGATATGGAACAGACTGGAACACAGGTAGTTCAGACTATTGTTCGAGTGATTTGCACATGCATTAAAAAGGTGGTTCTGCAAGTGATATCATTGACTTTGACTCTTCAGACTCAGCATGCATTCTATAAAATGAGAAAAAATTACTCCCAAGCTCTTGAAAAAGACATCCCTGTCTCTGTAAACAACCTGATTTTCAAGATGTCTTTAACGAACTATGGCCTTTTTTAATTGATTGGTTGATTTTCGTTTGTTGGAAGGGTTGTTTGTTTGTTTTTCTTAATGGCTTAGATGTGAAATTAACTTAGAGCTGGAGCACGTGAATAGCTAAAAGCTTTTTCATTCTCTCTCCAATTATAGGGCTTGTCTAGATATTACAGTGCATTAGCCTGGTCGAACTAATACATAATCTGATGAAACAACAATTACTCTTCTTAACTCTTTAGAGTACCCTGCAGTGAATGCGTCAATGGGAAAAGCACCACTTAACGATGTCCTGAAAATAAAAATTAATTTCACCTGACAACCTCTTATCATACGCTTTGGAAAGAAAGGTATCAGCGAAGAACGTGGATCAAAATTAAAGCCACAAAGGAGTGTTTGCGATTATCCACAATGCAAGACTCAGCTCAGGAAAACACTTATGCAGGAGTAGGATGTCAACGGGGCTTAAGCAAGGATGTAGAACACAGTTATATCCCTGGCTTTATCTCTGGACAGAATCACAGCTTCTAAAGAACACCTACTGGCAGTGGTATTAACAGCTCTCCCAAAGTTAAGGCTTCTGTCTCATCTCAGGTAATTTTCCTTAAGGTAATTATCTTCACAATAAACTGGCCTGGGGACCAGAGTTATCCCATGTAGTCTCATCCCCTAGAACTTCCATCAGTGTGCTGATTTTATCAGCTGCAGTTGTAATAACAGTTTAACTTAGTGCCATGTGGGCTACATACGTCTCAGTTTGCCACTTCCTCAGTTGTGGTAGCACAAATAGTTGAAAGGCAGCACTATAAAACTGTTTGCTAAGCTCACCGAGGTTAATAAATAGCTTTTACTTCAAGGATGAAGGATTTTAACCTGGCTCTCCTCAGAGGCCCACAAGCACAGGTAGAGGGAGCAGCAAGCTGCAGCCGCAAGTGAAGAAACTCGCTCACTTGGGAGCATTCAGGCTTTCTTTCACCCAGTTTTGCCACCACAGAGATTCCCCCAGCTTTAGAGACCTGGGGTTCAAGAGAGCCTTGGACAGAGCCCTTGGCATGTGAGTGATAATTTAATAAAACTATTCTGACCCCATACAAGCACATTGTTATGCCCCAATGGTTAACACAAAGAGGGGCACAGATTGAGTCACTCCTCTGCTGCCTCATTAGAGATCAGAGGCGTGCAAGTGCTTACTCCTGCAGGTTCAATAAAATAGGCTGTCCTGTGCGACAGGCGGCCACACAGCAGTGCCTGTGGCTCACAGCAGTAGCCACGCCACTTAGCTCTCAGCCCCAAGGATTGGGGGCTTCTTCTGCAGTCACGAACAGAAACCACTGGACTGGATTTCAGGTTGAGCCACTCGAAGGCAGAAAGCCTAGAGAGGTAGGTACCCATGATGCTTATCCAGCAAGGAAGCAAATAGTTTCTCCACCACAGAGCTTCCTGGAGCTGTGCGCTTTGAACAAGGAGCCCGCCTGCTGTTTCTCACCTCCTTCAGCATTTAGGGAAATCAACGTTCATTCAGGCATTTTGCAAACACCAGACTCAACAACATCAGGTATGACACTTGACACATAATGCTTCCTTCAAACAACAGTAGGGACACCCCGCAGAAGACCTCAAAATATAGGCTAAACTGCACAGACCAGTAGGGCAACAATCATTAAACAGGCAAAAAGGCAATTTTCCAGATTCTTATAATCCTGTTAAGCTTTCAGAAAACGCATTTAAGATTTTTTTTTTGCCATTACTTCCTTAAGATCCTTTCTTAAGGCACTTCCCCCTTATTCATTCTATTGTATTTTTCTCCCTCTTTTTACCAGACAGCAAGTAGCACAAGTTAACACTGTGCAAAATCACCTGAAACTTTCAGAATCCCAACACTTTTTATGTCAAGACACCATCAAGTGCTGCAACACATTCAATCTTTTTCTTTTCGATGGGGGTGGGGGGAGGCTGGAGAAACCATGCTTGGAATATTCTCTCCCACAGTGCACTCTGTAGCACAAAGTATTGCCAGCACCCTCAACCTCTCCTAGGTCGCTAAGTGGTAAGATCCTCTACATAACATCGCACCTGGCCCACAGACCCTTTTGGCTTCGCTTGCCGCTAAGTCCTGCCGCAGAATTTTGTGTTGCTGTTCAATTAGCAGGAGGGAAACCAGACCTGAGAAGAACCCACATAAAGAGTGCAGAGCAAAGCCAGGTGACTAATACCAGGAGTACTGATTAAGTAGCAATACCTATTACTTTAATATCACTCATTTAAAAATTATTGCAGTGCTACTATGGTACCACATATGACCTTCATAAAGGACAATGTATTTATTTCCTTTGTCAACAGCCCTGAAAGCAGCATTAAGGATGCATTAAGGATTGGCATTAACACCCACCCAGATCTCCACTCTTTGTGCTGGCAATACAAAGGGCAATTTTCAGCTAGGTTTTGCTTGCATTGTTTATTAACATGCTCTCAACCACCTTCTGACACTGCTGCCTAATAAAACCATTAAACTGGAAGAAAAACTGGTAAATGCAGGAACAAAAAGGATAAGGGAGATAAAGAAAAGAAAGATATATGACACACAGACTATCGAGTGCAGATATTCGGCCCCTGTTGTCTCAAGTAAAATGAAAAAGATGTAGTTCCAGCCCTGCAAACTTTGCATGTCGCAGTCCCAGCCCAGGGCACTCTGGTAAGAAATAGTAAGAACCAGACTGGCCTGCCTATGGTAGTCAAAAGGGAGTGGTGCAGAAGCCAGCCGGATGCTGTTGATTTTCAGGGCATTTGTAACAACACTACACCTACAAACAGCCACTGCCTCGATCAGATGCACTTTTTCGAATAGCCCGTCATCTGAAAAGTGCCTGCTGATTCCAATGTAACTGCTTCCAGAGTGAAGTTTTACCCAGCCCAAGCAAAGAAACCAAAATTCATCATTTGATCAAAACAGATCTTGTCAATTATGAGCTAGGTCAAATTAAAAGTGACGTGCTGGTCAGTGTCAGTTTTAACCAAAGCTGTAGTGAGACATTCCGGTGCCCCTAGCCAAGATGCCAGTTTAATGCTTATTCTCCCTAGCCTTTGCAATAGCCGTAAGTGGATTTGGAGCCGACAGCAGCCTCTGGCCAGAGCTGTTACTCTCATTACTACATTCCTACCTTTCTTATCTTAGAGAGCTGTCTTGTGTAGGTGCAGATGGCAGGTGCATATTTTGTCCTACTCTTTCCATCAAGTTTTGCCAGTGCCTTCCCAAATGATCCTTGGCTGTGGTTATTTTCAGTGTACTGAAACTACCAGACCATAAGCAGTAGGTTGAACAGCTCTAACAGGTGTAACACATTTGACATATCCAAACTTTTTCTAAACACTGTGCTGGGCCAAGCATTTCTATCACTTACTTGAGTGAAAACAGAACTGGCAACCTTGGCTGTAAAACAGGTTACAAGTTACCTAACTATAATGGCAAGTTTGAGCAGAGATCCTCAAAACACCCACTCAGTGAGACTGACCATAACCTGTTCTGATGAAATAAGTAACCTCCTTGACTTCTACTCAAGTTGATTCATTCAAGATCACAAAGCAACTGCAATTACTTATTTATTAGTTATGCTGACTTTCTAAGCGTATCCTAGGGAAGATCAGGTCCTTCTGATGCAATAACAGACAGAGAAGTGTAGGCAAAATTGAATAACTTGTTTTCCCCTTGTACTTGTGAACAGCAGAATGGGGCTGCAGTAGCAGAGGAAATTTTGAGGAGAGAGATGACAAAGAGCTTGAGTAAATAAAGGTGAAAGGTAACAAAGTGTACCCAGGGGGAGCTGCAGAGAACGAGGCTGGGACTATACAGAGTGGTTCTGAGGAGGGCTCCAGTGGTGAGGATGTCATTTTCCTGCTGTTCTGTCCTTCTGGCTGTGGCACCCTCATCATTGCTTCTGGGCCCTCCCCAGCACACGCATCTTTATCCCAGGAAGCCACTCCTTCTGCTGGTGCAGCTACTTTCACCCCGTAACTCTTTCTGCCTGGCCTCCTGAACCCAAGGCACCTCATATATGATGGGCTGAGAAGAGGTTTGCACTGCCAAAGAGAAGCGGTGGTGAGAAACTAGGTTGAGGATACTAACTAGGCTGAAGAAAGTGGCTTTGGAAGCTGCAACCTTCTCTTCTCTGAAGTTTTTTTTGGCTTTACAGCCAAGGAGCAAGCTACCACTTTTCTCCTGTAACTCATTCACCTCTATCACTTTCCAGATGTGAAGCTGCAAGTGGCAAAGGATTGCCCCCAGTGTTCTCAGATGGCTGAAGAAGTTTATCTATTAGATATTCCAGCCCAGCAGCCTCACACTACTATATGTTGCACATAATTGTTCCTGTAGAGCAGCTACTACAAGCAGCCCACAGGGAACTGCAACCTGACCCAGGAAGAGCCTTCACCACATGGGTCTGCTTTCTGTAGGCAGACATCATGAGTCATGCTTAACAGTTACCAATGCACAGACACACACACACGGAAGTCTTGTGCCAAACTAATGCCAAACTCTGAGAGTAATCAGGGATGACGTGCCAACTCCATCAGTGGCATCAGAGCAGACAGGAGCAAGTGCTAGGCTCTGCAACTAGAAAGCAGGAAAAGGTTATGGAGGCTCTGTGTGGTCTTAGGGAAACTGGTACTTTGCTCCTCCATTGGGACAAAATGAGCAATTACCTGCTCTGCCTATTCCTAAACCCTGTCTTAGAAATAGAAATGCTGAATACTACTGCAGTAGATGAAACCAACTGCAACCTCTTCTAGCTGGTGTTATTTTTGTCTAGTTTGTCCAACTTACTACTTCTCAGCTCTATCCACTAATCACTAGCTGACACCACAGCAGCATTTACTTGAATAAAAAAGAGGAGATTTTTGTCCTACGGTCCGTGAGTGAACCAAGATCTGTTTGTTTATTTGTTTGTTTTTTCCCCCATCCTCACCTTCTTTGGAAAAGACTGCTAGTTTTCAGAGGTATGGACCATCTGTATGGGGCTAAGCCTTGTATGGCGCTAAGCCTTGTATGGCTCTGAGCACAATAATAAAGTCTATGCTAGAAAAAATAAGATCAATAAGAATTCTATCACCAACTCAAAACAGAATAAGACAGAATTAAATAAATTCTTATAAATCTATTACTAGCTTGTAAGTATATAAAGTAATATTAATGTAAGCTATCCTATAATCCCTTTATCATCATTACTATTTTAAATTTACAGCAGAGCCTGAGGCTTGAGAATGGAAAGCATACCTAGATATAGTAAGATTTGAGCAGGAAGAAAGCCCTAATCTTCCTACTACGAAAAAAATAAAGAGAGACAAAATATAACAAAATATATTCTGCAACCCCAGGGAGAATATCCAGAAATCTTTCAAAATGAAGCTTCGCTGAGACTTCATCTGAGCATATGTTAGCACACGTAACTGGACTGCAGTCTGGAATCATTGCATCAGATTAACTGTATACTGGGTAACAAACCATAGAACAAATGGCAAAGCATAAAGGAGTTAAGACTGAGTTAGTTGTGAGTCAACCATGGAAGCAACAGAAAACATGGCTGGAAGGACTTTGTGTAGTCCATCCTCGGCGAGATATCTATCTACCTAAATGATTAATAACAGATATTTATCACATATTTTTCAAACCAACGAATGACCTTCTGTTACACTTGGCAAGCAATGGGAAGAAAAGGAGAGGGGTACAACATATCGTTGGCTTCTTTGACCTTTCCTCTGGCCTGAGAGATGCTTCAACTCTGATGCAGGAATATTTGATTTGGAGCAGAAGGCACGGGAGTAAACCTGCCCTGACAAGACAACAGATAAGTGGTTGGAATTGACATGAACTTCTTGCCTTAGAGAATGAAAAGGGCACCTATGGCAGCAGCACAGCTCAAAACGCAGTCTGAAGCTCCCAAAACACACTGAAGGGGAAATAAAGATGATGGGAAGTTAGAGTCTGGCTAGACTGTAGAGACAGCATTAAAGAAACCAGTCTCACCCAATGAACACTCAAGCACATAGATATTACATAATATCATTGATTTCAATGGCACTAACTAAATTTTAAGACTTTTTTCATATGTGCTAAAATGTTGCACTGCACCAACTCCCACTGATTTAATCCAAAACCCATTTAAGTTAATCAAAACCTCTTCTTCCAGCTTCATAGGAATCTGGATTGTAAGGGAGGCAAAACTACCTCGGTCTTTATAGTCTCACCCATTTCTACTGCTTTAGGAAAATTAAGTGGACTAGTAATGGTTTTCATTTTGTTTTGTTTTGGGTTTTTTTTCTGTCCTATACTCATTAGTTTGTTCTCCACTGATACAAATTTTTAAAGTTAAGAAAACTGAGGGAATGGGGTTCCTACAGATCCTAAGGAAACCTTCTACCTGATATTAAGGAAATCTAAGGAAAGTATTTATTTGATTTTAATGGGGTCTATCTCCTCTACTTCAACTACTGGTATTTTCGGATCTACCAAAAAAAAAGTAATCTAGTAATCTCATCTATCAAAGAATGATATAAAACATTACAAATATTACTACCTCTTTAAAATATAAACCACCACGATGCTCATAAGACTATTAAACACAGGAACAGAAACTGGACAAATTATTACATTAGGGTCATATAAACTATTTCTGTTTTCTAACAGCTCTTCCAGTTAACTATGTCAGTGATAAGAAAACTTGAATAGGGAGGAAGTATGAGCTATGAGCAGGCTTTAACTGCACTGGACTGAAAACCACATTGCTGTAGCTCACTGTTAGTGCTGGTCAAATTAGCTATATAAAAATCCTCTTTGGCCAAGCAACTGCACTTCCTGTCTGCAATGTAGATATACCTGGGCTTTTGATTAGAAAGAAGTAATTCCATATATAACGATGAGGGAAATAAAAGAGTGCAATTTTGTAATAGCCCAATTCCTTGCACAGAAAGTCCTCTCATAGACGCATACTCAAACATGTCCATAAATACAAAACTAGGACCATTTCTCATAACGGAACACATCAACGTAGTACACTATTCATACTATTCACTACTAATATATACTGTTTCTTCTCGAAAGATCTGACAGCTTGGTTAATGCAAGTCCTGATGCTGTGCTGCTCCTTGCCTCACAACCACTGTACTTCAGCATTGCAGCATAAACACAACGTTCCATTTTTAGAAAGAGTTTGCCTGGGAGAAGGTTTGAGCCTAACACAAGCTGAGGGCTCGCACTGGCCTGCGACACAAAATTGGAATAGAGAGATTTGTGATATTTCACAGATACCGCATTTTTGCACAGTGGCGCAGTGTTTTAGATGTTTAAATAATGCTGTATGAAAAAAAAACACAACCACTTTATATATTTGGTCCACAAAGATTCAAGACACAACTATCTCCTGGTTCAGGAAACATTATAATTTCTGTTTCACACAAAGAAAGTGAAACAAAAAATGAGATGTTTACATCTAAGCTTTTCTTAAAAAGTAGCCATATTGAAGGAAGAAATGGAAACCTAAATTTCAGACAAACAAGTTAGAAATATTTCACCTAAGTAGCCTGGCCAGTCACAAACATGTTGTGTGGAATAGCCAAGAATAGAATCATAATCTCACATGTCCAAGTCCTGAGCAGTTGCAATTAAATCTTCTTACCCTGATTTTAATAAGCTTGCAGCCGTGCAGGGAAGTGGATTCATGGAATGAAAGCATTCAGAATCCATCATTTCATATGGAATTTCAAAAACTTTTGGGAATATAAAATGCATTCCTGCTACAGTCTCTTATCTACAGGTTAAAGGAATAATTTCAAACATTCAGTTCGCCACACCTGTCTTTTCTCTCATCCCATCTCCCTCTCACACTGGCAGACAGAAGATAAACTTACAATTTGCCATGAATTTCAATGTTTGATCTGCCACTGAAGCTGCCACATTTTGCCGGTTCATTCCACTCAGTACTCTCCTAGAAATGGGGACCAAGTATGTGATTAAGATAAAAATATTCCAGCTCTCTAGGCTGTTAAATTCATGGGAGTTAGAATATAGAGATATTTTCAAAAGCAAGCAGAAAGGCCAACAGAATACTCTAGAAAAAAAAAGAAATAAATTCTCTTCCTAAATTGTAGCTCCTATTCATGTGTGTTCAGCAAAGAAAACAGTTAATATCAAATCTGGGGACTTGGTATCACAATGACATTACAGTTCAAGAATTCTTGGAAATCTGTATGGACACCATGGATTTTATAAGTTTTGCAGTCACATAGTTTCCTTTAGGAATCATTGGCTGGTGCTAAAGCCCTGCATTTTAAAAGTAATTCTTCACCTTGGTAAAATAAATCCAGAATATTATACAAGCCAAATGGAATTTCCAAAATTCGACTATAATTTCTGTGCTTTTACAGACAACAGCTACATCTTAGGCTCCTAGTTAAAAAGAAGATAAAGCATCACTTTCTCTGTGCTATAAATCAATTCAGCCAAACTGTCCCCTGGCTGTTCTTCTGGCACTTTCCTTTTATCTTGGCTAAAAGCACCTGTTATTTGCTGAAGACAAATAGCATTATTTGCAAATCCTACAGCTTCAGATAGTGGGACAATCAGTTTCCCTCCTGCAGCTTAGAAAACCTATTTGCTAAAAGCCTACAACTATTTGAAGGACGTTACCCACCTGAAGAGAAACACAGAACTACTTGCCACCAAGCTGAAACTGAAGAGAGCTGCCACAGGTCTCAAATGCCACATTACAGATGGGTTCCTGATAGTGTGAGATACCTACCTGCAGACTGTTGGGAAATCATCCCTTAGTGTCTCATGGAAGAATCATGGTGAATTATTTTCACAGCACTAAGAACTTGTCGTTGCTCAGTAGCATTTCTTGGCTACTATGATCCCGAAGCAGTGACACTACTGCTACTCCCCCGTGATAACAGGCTTGATTTAGAAACACTGATGTGCCAACTAGAGCTATCAGCAATACCAAGCTGCATTAGTGTACACTCCAGCTATGCATGCACCTTGCATGGTCTTCTTCAAGAAAGCCAAGCAACCAATAACCACTGGAACATTCATTAACACTTATTGAGCTTTGTTTTTTCTCTCTTTCATCAAAACAGGATGCTCAGCTGTAAGCACACTGGTGATCATTACTGTGACCTAGACCCATACTGTCCTAATACATGGAATGAAAACAGTAGATCTGTAAGTCGGTCTTGCCCAGCTATTACTATTAATATTCAAGAGTTTGTGCAATGTGTGTGTAGATGCAGAATACCACTCAGCACTCAGTCTTCTCTGCGCTGTAGCTGGTTTCCCTCTTGGCAAGTGAAGATGAGGGAATAGATTTGATTGGAAATCACCTGAAGTAATTCTGCAGCATACACATACCCTGCTAGGGGACATAAGTGATATGAAGGCACTGTGATCTAATAATACTATTACTTTCCAATCTTTTTTGACTAAATACATGACGAAAAGCAAATCACTGATGAAGAGCTAGAGTGAACAGATTCAGATGAAATCAAGATAAAGTCAGAATGACCTTTTCTAAAGTAATGCCCAGTCCACAAACGCTAAATACTGTTATGACAACAACAGAATTGGGGGAAAAAAAAGAAAAACAAACAAAACCCCAAACAAACAAAAACCCCCAAACAAAACAAATCAAAACACCACTCCCACACACATACACACCAACACCACACCACATTTTCTTAAAGAGAGTAGCACAGCACTGCATTCAATAGGCAAAGCCACCGCTGACCTGGTCTGGTGCTGATGAAACTCCTACTTTCGGTGGGATGATGGACAAGATGGCCTATGGTTCTAAGACAAAATATTTGGAGATGCCTTATTGTGTAACGTTACACATACGCATAGATCTCCAACTGGTCATCCTTCTTTTACTGTTTCACAACAGTTTATATAAAGGCAGCTTTTCTATACACACATTTTGAGGAGCTACTCCTCATTACAGCATCAAGATACTGGTAAATTTCTGTAATAAATTTTTCCCCATACAACTTACTATAAACATAAAGGAAATGCTCTATCTGATCAATCAAAATTTAAAATGGCGTCTAATATAGAATTTAAAATGGAAATGCAGACAATCTCCTAACAACCCCCCTTACCTCAAAACCACAGAAGAATCAACAGCTGCAACATGACAAAAAGCCTCACTGACTGCCCATATGCTTTGGCAGGTAAATAATTTATTGGTGTCAGTAGAAAATGACAAACTGAGAACAAACTGGAGAGGAAGAGATGTGAAAATATATAAAACACGTAAACCGCTTTATATTTGTTAGCCTTGTACATAGTGTGGTAACTATAATGCATATATCTCCTCATTCTAAAAACATTTCAGCATTCCCTTGATCCATATGCTCTGAGCATGTCAGAAACTGCACCTACTGATGTAAAAGAAAAACACAAGAGAAGTGCTATGTACTTCCCAAACTCTTCAAGGAATGGAACTTTCACTGTGTCACTGTAATGTTGTGTCAATGCGATGCAGTCAATTAGTTTTGATTTTAAAAAGATGTTTCAAAAAATCAGACTATTCTGTATTTTATAAGTTTTTAATCTTTGCATTGGAGGGGAAGGAAGAAAATTTAGTGAAGAAACAAACTTATTTAAAAAAAAACAGGATTGGAGAATTGTTAATTCTTTATTTCTGTCAGTGACCTTTTCACATATAAAAGAGTTTCCTGAAATAAAGCTTAAAACTGTCTAATATCTTGAAATCGATTGGTCCCACTTCCAATTCCCAGAGTAAGGAATCCTATATCCCACTATTTTTGGCACAAATTATAAACACACTTAAGCTTCATTAGTATAAACATGGTAATGAACTACAGTAATGTAGTTTCATTAATTTAAACATAGAAAATGCAATAATTCGTTAGATTTTCCTTTGAAAGACTGTTTTGAAAATTGGCATATCTTTCTCCACAGAAAAAAAGGAATTTTGCCAACTCTTTCTAATATAAACTAGATGACAAGAAATGCTGCATGCAGCAATAACATCTAACCTACATCTTAACTGCACAGATTACTCCTGTAATACTACTGTATTTACAACTTTAATGTTTCCAGGGTAAGATATAGACCTGTTCTTCATCTTTAATGCTATTGCATTATTTGTCAAGGACATGAAACAAGGCAGAGAATCAGAATCAGCACAGTATGTTGCATAGAGCCAACCAAGTTCACAGACATTTCATGCAAAGGCTACACATTTTAAAACATGCAACTGAAGATCATACTACAGGGAACAACTAAATCTGTGTGAAGAGACCTCCAAAAACAAGATCAATGTCTGTAAAGCTTTCATTGGCAGTCTCCCAATTTGAACCCCAAATGCCTGCACTGGAAATAGATTTTCAGTTTCTTCATAGCCATGCAAAGGCAAAATACACTACAGCTTTAGAGTCTGTAGAAAAACTGTCAGAGATTTTGATTGTTTATTTGCAGATTATACCTACAGCATGGAAATAATCTTTATGTTCTAATTTGTACAATACTAGCACAACATCAGCTAGTTCACAGCTTGGACTCTAAAACATTATAGCGATGCAGGAAACAAATATTAAAACATCCATCTCTACAGAAAATTCACTATATCCAGCATCTCACACAGCTAGATGTGTGCTAGCTTCAAACTGGAAGCCATGCAAACATATTAGCATAGAACCATCTCCAGTCTAGCAAGTCCAAGATCTCAGCAGGAACTATTAGTCTGAGCACAGCACTGCACTAACCTGCCCATAGCTCCCAGTCTGCCCTGGGCTCACATCCCACTGGCTCGAAGCCCGGGAAGGTTGGATCTGTCTGCAGGAGACTGTGCGGGGACACCCACAGTTATTCAGAGTAACATGAGGAGCCGTTCAGATACAGAAGCTGTACTTAAACATTTTGCATTCCACTCCCACAAGTCTTCATATTAGCAAGTCAATCCAGATCCACTTGTAAACTACAGTTACTTCATTCTGCTTTGGCGTAGCAGACTAGACAGTATTCCCTAGAAGGTCTGCACCATTTTGGTACACTAAAGAGGCCATTCCAAATTAAAACACAAGAACTGTTGAACTTTGCACTGTTCAGATGCCCAGCTAATTCTATGCAGCTGCAGATCATTACGACACAGGGAAACATAACAGGAGAAGGTAATACCTTCTTAAAGTGTTCAATGTATCAGTCTCTCAAAGAAAAAATGTATTCCATGACAAAAGGTTGTATGAAAATGAAAATCATCTTTCTGGATATGGATTGATGAGGGAAAGAAAAGGCAATCATATTAATAGATACTTTTAGTTGCTGAGGGCCAAGTATTATGAATTCGAAGTCAGAGCTAATACACACATTAAAAGAAACCAAATTAGAATTATGTATGGAAATAGGCTGCTACATTATCCAAACAACATTCATTCTGTTTTGGGACAGTACAATGAGCAGAATTAATGCATTAAAGAAACTACCAGATTTTTAATCATAAACATGAAGTGCCTTAGACATTACTACGTGCTATTTCCTGGTATTACTGAATGCAAACAAACGTGTATAACAGCAAAACCAGATAATGTGCATTTCTCGATTCAACATTCCAAAATACCTAAAGCGATACAGAGAATAACTGCACTTTCCGTTACTGGTTTCATATTCCCCTCCTAGAGATCCAATGCTGACAACAGGCAAAAACTACAAGTATAACTTCTTAGGTTATGATCACAAAGCACAGCCCGTTATTTAAATAATATAAATAAATAAATAGATGTGTGCATACAACAGTTGGGGGTGGAGGGGAAGGAAGATTTCACTCCAGTGGAAGGATCTGGGTAGATAAATCCTGGAGATCTGACACACTCTGCAGTACAGGAAACTCTAGCATAATCATGATTTCCTTCAATGTTTCTTATCTGTTCCAAGATCACTGGTCATGTGTCAAGTCTAAATGCAACACATCAAGCATCTTGTAAATCACGGACCTGTCAGGATGAAATTTTTAACTGCAGAAGTGAGTCAAATTAAGATAGTTAAGTAGCAGTAAAGATGAACAAAGTGCCAATTCTGACCTATTGACTTAAGAGAAGCCCACAAAAATCAACAATAGCAAGCAGATGGCAGAGGGGCTCACTGCTTTCTAGAAGCTGTAGGCAACATTCATTCCTTCCCTCCCAGTATATAGGAACTCTCTGAGTACACCTTCCCAAGCGAGGCAGAAATTGCAGTAAAATTCAAAGAAGCTCACCCCACTTAAAAAACACAGCACTGCATTCTAAAAAGAAACATCTTCAGAGGGCTAATCTGGCATTCACACACTGGGCATCAGCCACTTTAAACAATATGTTTTATGTAAGCATAAAACAAAACCATACCCTGTTTTCTACATGCCCACAATCTTGGATCACTTAGGTTACTGGCACAAAATTGCAGCTTTCTTCAGCACAGTCAGCCCCATGGGTCAACTTGATTCCTTTGAAATAGTATTAGCTATAGTTTCTGAAATTGTAACCACAGCTGCTTTTCACAGAAATGTTTGTGCAGTTCCCTAGAACAAACCCAAGCTATTTTGTCATTGTCTGATGTTATTTTTTCCTTCATTTATAAAGTTTTTCTTTTTAATTTGACAATGAAGTTAAACAGACTGCAAATAATCATTATAACGCATGACACTGCAATCAATACCTGTATTCCCACCATAACTTTCATATATACGCTCCCCACAGTACAGTATTTTCTAAAAAACTATACCCCTTTCTGGTGACTGCAGCTAATCTTTGGAAACAGAGCCATAAGGCAGGAATGGACTTGCAATTAGACTTCAGCCTGAGACAGCTGTTTTTTCTAGTATTATTCCCTTTATGACCATCTGTCCCACCTGCTAATATGTTTTTCCCCCCTCACACAGACTCTCCACCACAATGATTTGCCATTCTGGCTGACATACAAGTATTGACAGAAAGGAAATTGGTTTAAATCCAGTTTTGGGCCAACCAATATTTGGAGCTTGGGTAAGGCACCTGCTTGACTGCTGTTATCATTAAATCTGCCTTAAGTCTGGTTTAGTTTATGCCTGGGTCACCTACGCTCCAAACACTATCAGAGTTTGTTGCCGCTCTGTCTATCTCCCTTCTGGACTACGTCAATGAGTGGAAGGAAACAGTACAGAGCTGTTACACAAGAGTCTTCTCTCTGTAAAGCAGTTTTTGTTTTTAAATAGACTAGCACACTCTACTGAATGAATATACTGAGATCTTGTCTATTTATGAAAGGTAAATTCACAAAACAACTCTGCACTCCATTACTTAGTGAATCTTGGGGTTTCAAAACTGATTGTGTGTCTGTTTTTGTCAATATTTTCCAAATCAGACCTTCTGGATGAAAAGTCATCCTAAATCTTCTTTCTTGGGCAGAATTGCCAGAGACACAATGCAAAAAAAATGAGGAAGAGAAGAACTGGGAAGGGTTGAGAATGGGGAAAAAGAAATTATATGGCATGTTGCTACATGGCAAAATTCTTCAATCACAGACTCTCAAGAATTCTTTGCTGTTTTCAATGAGATCAGCATCAGAGAAAATTTTAAAGGGTCAAGCACATTTTCTAAAGCATTTATTTCCCATATCTGGTTAAAGCCTGGCAACTAAAAGGGAAATAACTACTTAAGCACGCTTCAGAAGACAACACAGCAGTGACACTGCCCAAAAAATCAGGAAGAACATGACATCTCATTATAATTTCATCTCATGTACTGCTGACAATAGTCAGGAATAACAGGAAGGGAACTGCTGAAAAAGCACAAGTGAGGTCACCTTTTTCTGGGTAGTATTTTTAAACATCTGTAAAATACAGATGAGGGTTTTTAAAGATTGTAAAGCAGGGAAAGAAAGGGACAGAAGGAACTACAGATGTGTGACATAAGGAATAAAGGCAAAAGATGTACAAAAGAGAGGCAGAAAAAAAGGCAATGAGGACAGAAGGTAGAATTCAAAGGAGCACATGATGATGGGCTTTACATTTCCAACAGAAAATTAGAAGTTGACATCTGTGTCCATATAGTGTTTAAAATGAGCTGTTCATTACTAGCACTGCATTCAGGAAGGAGGCAGAGGAGAAGAGTGGTATCTTAACTGAGCTCAGTTGTAAGCATGAGATTGAAATTAAAAAAGAGGGATTCAATTTCATGCCAGTTCCTGGCAACTGCTCAGCATTCCTTATTATCATAGCCCTGTTTGCTTGTTGAGTGCTGATAAAGTGCCAGAGCTGTGGTATCCTTTGGAACCCTTCTGAGATCCTTAGCTCTGCAACTTTGGGACCAGAGGGAAAAACCTACTTTTGAACACCATTCATAATGCCAAAGTTTAAAAAATAATAAGAGTGTTACATAGACTTCGTTTGGAAAAAACCTTAATGAGGGGAATGACTCTTTATTTCTATTGCTTTTAAACCAGATGAGAGTTAAAAATAAAATCATCTATATCATTTTAATTTTTGCTTAACTACTACTAACCTTTTAGCTTGTACCTGAAACTATAATAAAAGATCTTCTTGTAACATTCTTAATTTCTACATTGAAAAAATTTTCAGCAAATACAACTTCCAGAATTATTTACAGAATTATGACGTCCAAGCGTGTCAGCAGCAACGAATGCCTGCACAACAATCACTACCATGTTACGGATGCTGTCTGGCACCATCTACTGAAATGCTTCAGACATTCATCTTTTAACAAACAACACACCTTGAAAGATTCAGCCATTTTCTTTGCTGTTTCTCCCATACACCCTCCAGCTGTGCAGTCCTTATGGCAGCCCTAGAAGAAATAAAAACAGAGGAAATAAAGTTCAGTGCACCATTTCAGAAAAATGGAAACACATTAATTCTTTTTAGGGACAGATTGTACTGAACAATTACTCAGACTTCATCATCAGTAGATATATTAGTAAGAACTTTTTGATAGGTTCTCAGCACAACTTTTATTTCAGTTGCATTATTTTGCGCAAGCGTATTTCAGAGCTTTAGAGGAGAGACAACATCTTAGATTAGATTATCACTCCGAAATGCAGAAGGGTATGGGCAACATCACGAGTCTTTCATTCGAAGCTGAACAAATAAAGTCTGCTTTTACACAATTCCATCAGATCCCAGTTTCTCTACTAAAGCATCCACCTAACAGATTTGCTTTTGCCTTTTCTTGGAGAAGTGTGGAAGAATTGTTTTTGCTAGATCCTTCATTAAATGAAGACAGTGATAAGGAATGGTCACCTACATAAATAATCAGCGTATTTTGAATTGTCTACTATGTTGAATTTCAGGGTTCTGCCACTGACCATGCTAGAAAGGAACTGAAAGAAAAGGAGAGAGAGTTCTAGGCATCCTTCTGTTCAGCAACAGAGGGATGACAGGTGCAAGCCACCTACCTAAAAGCAAGATCCCCAGTTTCCACTGCATCAGGCTAGCAACTTTGTGGACCCTCCTGAACTAGCCAGACGTTCCTTGCCAGTAAATGCATATTACACCCAACAGCATGGAGCAAAGGAGACAAATACAGTCCTGACAGCATTTATTGTTTCCGAGCAGCCCTTAAGAAAGAGCTGGAAAGGTAAAGTGGAGGTAGAGGTTTGGGAGAGCGAGGAAGGTGCCAGGAGCACAACTGTCTGGGGGACAGGCCATGAAGAGGATAGCTAGGGGGATGGCTTAAGAGAAGCACAACTGGCAAGATGGAGGGGATGGCAGAAGGGAGGGCTGGCTGCTGAGATGAGGGCAGGCATGGGAGGGCGGAGGGGAACAGTCAGGCTGGTCAGAGGAGCTGTCTAAGGGGGTTAAGGAAAGATAGAGGCACTAAGGGACATTGTTGCCATAGCTGACAGGCAAGGGCCTTTCAACCCTACAAGGGAAAAGCCCCAGCAGGAGCCTGCATTGGCTGCTCACCACTTGGTGGCTGCCTCTCACCCTTGCCAGCCCTCAGTCTTGTTTCCTCTGTGGTGGGAAGTCCTAGCCCAGGGGAAGAAAGCCCCAGGTCAAAATCATAATCCCTTGAAGGAAAGAGGTGCACAGGAAACCCTTTGAGGTCACCTGGGAGATCCCTGCCCCAAACGCTTAACCAGGGAGCAGTCCTCACCCTACAAGGAGGGCTGCATGTAGGGTGGATGGCAGTGCCAGGGAGACACCAGCCGCCATGGTCCTGCAGTAGCCACCAAACTGCGGGGCTCACAGGCTGTGAAGCATGACATGCACAAGGCAGATAACAAAATTGTCTCTGTTTTTTTTACAGATGTTGAGGATACCGGGGGGGAGGGGGGGGGGGCGTGTAGAAAAAAAAGGTAGTATCTTCAGTTGGCCTTTAATAGATCACGGGCTTGCTACCAACAAGAGAAAAAAAGCAAACTCCCAGCCCCAGCAGATCTCACTTCCTCTCCCCTCCTCCCCAACGCCCCAGGGAGGCCATAACATCCCCCCTGCCTTTTCTCACCATCAGCTTTAACCCTTCTGTTCCTCTTTTTTTCTAATCCTCTATAGCAAGACATGCAATCACGGCTACAGGCTCCTTCCTATAAACTAAAGGAGGATCTGCCGAGAGAAATCACAAATCTCTTTCACACGTGCCAATCTGCTTTACCTTAAAATCTTATTAAAAATATGTTTTATTTGCCTTAAAGCCTAGGAGTCTTTTACTCCAGAAAGACAAGTCTTTTTGGTAGTGTTCAATGGTATTCAGTGTCAGACTCTGCCAAGACTAAAGTGTTACCAAAACCGAGGGACAGTCTGAACTAAGCACCATATAATAGGTCCTTGCTTCCCCTGTAATTCTTCAAAAACTTCAAATTCAGTAGTAAAATCCCAGGAGACATTCATGACACCATCAGTTTATAGCAGTTAAGTATTCTGCAGATGAATTACGCCAACTGATTTTTTTTTGCACCACAGTGAATTAGGATGGAAAACGTGCTGGTTACCAGCTAACAGGATGGTCACTGCCAGCTGTGGAGCGAGAATCTCTCAAGCAGCTCCAGCTCCGTTGCTGGCCTTTATCTAACATCTAGTATGCAAAGCTGGATTTTCTAATAACAATTACCAGTGACAGCAAACACTGACAAATACTCAACCATTATGCTTCAGTTTCTTCCCATCTCAGCTTTACAAAGTTGCCCTAAAGCCAGTGTTGGCATCAACACAGAGAGGACCAAAGCTGGATATAGTTTAATATTCTCTTTCATGATCTTTAAAAAGATACAAAACTTGTATGTGAATTTCAAGTGTGGACCACCTAGAGGAACAGCCCCTGGGGCTGGATCATGTTCCCCTTCAGTTCAAGGGTTCCCACTGAACTCAGTGAAGTCAACAGCCCATTTTCTGGGCATATGCCATGGGGCCAGTCCTGTTCTCCATTAAGTCATTAGGTTTTACAGATTTAACTCATATTTAAAGCAAGTAGCTAACTGCCTTTGTTACCCACACTGAGATTGAGTTAATCCCTCAGCACTAGAAAGACATACCACAATTATGTTCTAATTGACAGAGTCAGATTTTAATGGCTCCATGGCTTTTAAATCCGCAGCATGTTGTTAAATGCAACTGGGAAAAATCACTCCCTGGTTTAATGCCAACATTGCCAAGGGAGATACGCTAAGCATAAATTTGCCCTTTGTATTTAACAGTGTGGTAGATTTAAAACTGCATCCACTAAAACATTGCTGTTCTCCTAAAGATACATTTGAGCCACTGGGTAAATGCCTCGTAAAAGGTAACTCAAGTCTGTATCGAGTTGCTGTGCAATTACCAAGCATCATAGTATTTCCTCTGCTGTGGTGTCGAGCTAACAACATTTTCTGCTTTCCTAAATTGCAAAAGGACAGTATTTAACAGTTTTCCTTCAAAAATATTGAAACTGCACATTGATTTTATCATTACCGTAAAGCCTGTATGAGAAAAAAGTGTACAGCATTACACTAGATTTAATTTTGTTAAAAAGTGTTTTTTACGTGTCATTGTGTCACTGGGAAACAAGATAAAGACCTGGTGATGAGTAATTCTGTCTTTACTTCTATAGAAGATCTCAATGCTACAATAATTCCGTATCTTTTACCATTTACAAAAGCACAAACTCAGTTGGATAATACTGCTCCCTCACGTTAGTATTCCTTTTTAATCGAACTGTTATATAAGGAAGAGGTAAGCCTTAGAGGAGTTGGTCTCCTCCCAGCATGTGAAGGACCATTGTGTGTCTAACACTTCCCAGCGCTTTTGGAAATTTTATACTTAATAGTTGTCACCTGCACTTCTGCTAGAGCTTTCCCAAACCTGAACAATCAACTCCTGCATTTGGTCCTCTGACAGCATTAGACATATGTATTTTCAACATCTTTGAGCATCGGGATGCTGCCATCAATGCCTCTTTGCTTTCCCTGCTGTCTTTGGCACACCTCCGACTGCTGTTCTGTGACAAGCATGAGACCTTGCAGCCAAAGTACTGACGCTGCAGGAGTACCCAATGAACTTCACTATTACCATTTTGCCATGCCTGTAGTTATGCTCACCTTTTGGGGTATCCTGCATCTCACAGCTTCTTCAAAACAGAGAATCTTTATCTCTTTTATGCAGTCAGATCACTTTCAGCTGAAGGGACCTTCTGCTACAAAACCAGGCCCACCTCCTCAAACTCCCTAGGCTACATGAGTCTGCCTTAGTTTTTCCTGTGCCTTCACACTTGGTAGCTTTGAGACCGAGTAGTAGCACCAATTTCTTTTTTCTCATTTGGGATTATCTGTTCTATAAACTGAGATTCTAACAGATACTTTGCTGAACTGCTCTTCTTAGGTTTTAGCTACCTCATCATCCCCTAGGCTCATCCTCATGAGATAGGAACTGAAGATTATCAGAACCTTCATCACTACGAACTTAAGCTGCAAACTGGACTTCTTTAACCTACCGTGTATGACGTTATTCAATAAAAAAAGAGGCACCAGTTCTCAAAAAAAATTGCAGTTACCTCTATATGCCATGTACTTTGTCACCCTTTTTCAAAGAAATCTAATTCTTTAATCAGTCCTGTGCTCACTTAATTTTCCCTGTTGTTTGATATATTTGATAACTCTCCTCACCACTGGGGAACAGTAAGCTCTCCCTAGTGGAAGGCAGGAGTATAGAAATAAATTGCAAATAATTTTTGCAGAGTTCATACTTTCAGCTAGGAAATCATATTGGTCGCTTTTCAAAACAACTCCAGATGTGCAGTTTCACAAAATCCTTAGTCACCTTTTCAGTTTCAGCAGGGTGTGCTTATCTAAGTCAGCCCACAGACAGCTCTGATGTTTCCATGCTGAGTGAGAATTTAATCAATAGCACCAGTGCCCTGGCCAGAGTACTACCAGTGACAGGAAACATCTGAAAACCCAGTTTCATGGCCATGAAAGAATTATAGACAGTGTTTTGTCAGCAGGCATTGCCTAATCATGGAGGACAAGAACCTAAAGAAGCAAATAAGCCATAGATACACAGCTATGGCTGCATTTGGTTCCTGCTACTGAGGCAACCCCATCTCCTGCTATGCAGAGAAACTTAGAACCATGACTATTGTAGCAGTCATCCCACGCCAGCAAAGGTGGAGCAGGAAGTTCCTCTCAGTCAGAAGTCACATGAAAAATAGTTTTCAGTTAGGAAAGTCCTTTCCGAGACATTTCTCCAAGCTAATACAGTGCCTTACTGCTTTTTCCTGTGCTTGCTTCTGGCTACCAAGCATCTAAGAAATACTTCATGCTCTAATTTACACTGGAAGGATAATGAAATTAGAATACTTATCAGATTCCAGAATCTAGTAGATCAATAAATTCAACACATGACTTATACTATGATATTGCCTACAGGCAAGCCAAATCAGGTGCGTGATGACAGGTACTTCGGCATTCAAAGCCATACAAATCCGAGATGCACAAATGCCATATATTCTGTGTGGCTACAGTAATATAAAACACTTTCATGACTTCAAAACAGTTTTCCTCTGCCCCTAGGAAATGTTAATAGAATTTGGCAGGCACAGCACATAGAAGATGGATGAATTTGAAGAAAAGAAAAAAAAAAAGAGAAGTAATCATGTTCATAGCTTTAAAAAAAGAAAATCCACCCGCTGTCAGACTGGAAGAGAAATTCTGAATATTGCTGTAGGGCCAAGTCATATCATACTAATTTTAATATCCACTAAAAAGATATTTACTTAATGACATTTATTAAAGACGTCCAGAGCTCAGGAAACTCATTTATGGAATCTAACGGCCAGGCAAGTTTATCTCAGCTGTCATGGGAGTAGTTGCATGAGATAAAAATATTTTAATACTATCTTTATGTTGTATGTATGTGAACGTGTACATACACATATGCATGTGTTACCATGCAAGTGTGACCAAGTACATTCATTGGGCTAGGTCATTTAAGTGACAGCATGGCATGCTTTATCCACACAACTTCTTTCAAATCTACTTGTCAAAATCAAGACAGAAGGAGCAAGAAAGCTGATTCTTAAATTGTATTTCTAACCACTTATCAAGCCAAACAGAGATCTCCAAGGTATCTTTGCTAGGCTGGAGCACTCTCCATGTGTTGGCTTATCAGTCTTCAACAATGAATTCAAAGAACACGTACAGCACAAATCCCAGAGCAGCTCCAATGGCACACCTCAATGTATGCACAGATTAGCACTGGGAAGGGTGGGAGGAACCAAAAACAAACCACCACAGCAAAAAAAAAGGCAATTTGGCATACGCAGTTTCAGTGCTTAACTTCACGCTTAGTTTGCCAAGAATTCTTATTTGTGTTCATTTCTGCACTTCCAATACATTTCTTTAAGACTAGTCTTACCTGACACATATCTGCCCTGACGCCTTGTCAGCTGGGCATTATCACCTTACTGTGGCTGCTTGTTCGACCTTGAGCTGGCACTAACGTTGGTTAAACAGTGAGGCAGTGTAATGACAGTATACAATAAAGAAAAATACAAGGCAACCAGCACAGCAGAAAAAGAAATCTTCTACATTATTTAAAGATAATTTTGCACCAGAGTGAAAGCATCAGGGCTTAGAAGATACAATTTATCTAAGACAGCTGCATTGCATAAAGTAAGGTTGAATTTAAATAATTGTCATTAAAATAGTCCAAAAGACTGTGCAGGCACTTATCTTTTGGCTTGAGCACTTTATTTGGTTTAATTTAAAGCAATTTAAATAGTTTGAATAAAACTGAAATATGCTCCTCTTAAAACAAGTATCACTGTTTTTATTTTGTTTAAATGAAAGCCAATTCAGATTATATGAGCACAACTTGCTGGTTAGAAAAATCTTAAAACAGAGAACATGAAGAAATTGAAATATTCAGCTAGTCCCTCCAGGATTCATATTTGGTAACATTTATAGCTATACCGCAACTCTGAAAGCAGACCAAGTTGGTATCATGAGATTAAATAAACGAAGGACAATGTTGCTAAAGTCAAGTCATTGCAGTCAGTGCTCGGGTGAGAAACCTCTCTACGAAACAATGCCAATTTTTTGACTCAGTGCTTAAATTAATATTTGAATGAGTTCAGTATTGCCTAACCTGTTGTACAAGAAAGCTTGTGTCAGTTCACCTGAAAGGTAGCAAGGTGAAGGATAACTACTTCTGAAATCGAAAAAGAACATGTGTTTGACAAACTGGATTATCAAGAAGGCTAAAGGGAAGAAAAGAGTTCACCAGAAATAGAAAATAGATTAATTTGTTGTAACTAACTCTAAGGAGAACCTGACCAGGGATCTATTCAGCCTCATGCTAAAATTATTTTGCCAGATATTTCAGAAAATTTACAACATAAGCTGTGAATTATACAACATGGAATCTAAAGCATGATCCTTTCCAATTGAAAAATACTGAAAACCCACCACCAGCCACACCCAATACAGGACATTGAACAGCTGTACATCTCAGCATGGTGTCCCTTTATTCAGTAGTCAGTTCTGTCTTAATAGATTTCCTGTACAACCACACAATCCTCATTCCTATTTTCTTCACAGAAATAGAGAAGTACTCTAAAGAAATCCTGTTCGCGAATGACCTCCAAATGCAATGTTCTTTAACCTTGATTTCTAAGCTCACTGCTCGTACTGTTCTTGTTTGTTTTCCTTCCTATGACCCTCCTGTTGCTCTGTCACTCCCCAGTGCCATTTCCTCCGTCTTTACCCTCTTGCTCAGTTCAACAACTCTCCCCTTCTGATTGAGGAAAACAGCCTCGTGCTATTCGGGGAAGAGGCTGATGATCTAATGGAGCTCTTCCATCTCTAACTCCTATGAACAGTGCCTCTAAGTGCCTCTTTTGTTGGTTTGTTTGTCCGCTCTAGCATTAATTAGGTTTTTCACAAGTGCATTGTTTGCTAGAATGGCATAAAGAAAAACATGTTAAAGCACCCAGCTGGGTCTGGTTGACCTATAAATTCATCTGCCTGTTTTCTAACTAGATAAGTGTCTCATGGCGATGCGATATGGTTATTGCTCAAATTAAAATTCTGAAAGTCACCATGGTTTTATTGTGTTTAGGCCCAGTTCTCACTGATATGAGATCTTCTACATCAAACTGGCAATACGAGTATAAACACGATTACGTACTTTCCCCTACTACTGTAAAAGGGCTTTGCTGTTAACCACAAGGAAGCTTGTGTTCTTTATGTTTTCTCTAACATTTCTCTTTACTCATGTATTCTATAATGCCAGGTACTAAATTAGCATTTTAAGATTTTATAGTACAGTTAACCAGAGCTATGGGATGTGCTTTTAACTACAGTTATACCAGCAAAGATGAGCCTAAGCACAATAAACAATATTCTGTTTATTTTCCTCAGGGATTCAGTTATACTAGCTGTATTTTTTTTATCCTGAGACAGCTATACAGGTAAAGAACAGATCTGATTTAAAGAATTCCCTGACGGTGGAAACTGCGCACAGATCCTGCAGCTGATGACCATGGCAAGTGGCCTGATGTAATTACCAAATGATAATGTGAATAACATGAATGCACACGCAGTAGAAACAAATAAAATCATTGTCTGAAGTGTCACTGAGGGTTTTGAGCTGGAAGTAGACAGTCTAGTGCAGGAGACGAAAGCTTCTGCAGTTTGCCAATAAATCACTGTAGGCTCTGACGGGAAGGAAAAAAAAAACAAAACCAAAACCAAACAAAACCAAACCCATCACAGCAGAGACAGTGATGGATTCCAAAATGAGAACTGACATGCTTAAAGAAAAGAGCTAGCAGACAAAAACCTGTATTTAAAGACATACTCCTGTTTGCAATCTCCCTCATAACTGCAGTGGAATCAGAAGAAACACAGAGTCAGGCCTGAATCACTGGCCTGTGTAAGAGGTCATTTGTAGCTGTTCTCAGAGTGCTTAGACCGTGTCCCATTTAGTCCATTTTGCACTGGAATAAAGGTTTACATAAGATGCTGAGCAATGATGAATCACACACTGAAAACAAAAGCTCTGGGGGAAAAATAAACTTTTGGAGAAGAAATGAGTTACTTTTTTCACAAGTCCTGCACACAGTCACACTAGAAATACTACACCAGAAACTTACAGAGCTGGCTCTCGAATAACAGCAAGCACAATAAAACATTATGCAACTGCGCACGTGGTTGCTGGTCTGTAAAGGGCAGACATATGCAGGCTTGGTATCACATCTAGCCCTGATAACTTTGCATGGCCTATTTAATTCATTACTGAGTATCAAATGCCACCAGTGCAAAAGCATAAGAAGCATGACTTCGTGTTGCATTAGGCTGTTAGTGCAGTTATTGCCTGTTCCCAAGGGGTTTGTTTAGCTGTTGAGTGTCCAACAGATGAAGCCGATAAAGCATGGCAGCAGCTATCCAACCTGGGTATGGGAATGGGCTCAACACTGCAGGTACACTCTACCTGCCCAGTCAGAGGAGCACTCCTTATAAACATGCTTCTCTGCAGTGTTGGTCTTTTCAAATGGCCAACCATAGTCCCAGTTTTTTTGCTTGCAGGCAGAACCATGTACACCTAGATGTGTGTTCTGCCTGGACATTTGGCCACAATGCTGCAGAAGGACTCACATGTGAGCTTTCAAGGCTTGAGTGATCTAGTAGGTCTCTTTAAATGGGTAATACAAGCCAGGGTAGGAAAAACAAACAAAACCTACCACCACCAACAAAACAGAAAGACAGCAGGGTTTCTCCAGAGGTGGTACAAATACTGTGTTTTCTCTTGGTCCTGATGGAGGGCTGGTCTGTATGATGCTTGCAGTTTTTCTACTGTTTGTTCCAGATAAAGAACTGAGACCATTATTTATAAGCTTTAAATGAACCTTCTCACTCTAATACTTGGAAGCCTTAAAAATTAATACTGGCTCCACGGTCACACCACCTAAGAGAAGGAAGGTACAAACGTCTGTCTCTTCTACAGAGAGGAAATTTAGGCATAGATTGTCTGATGGCAGCTGCTTCAGAGAGCTCACTGGGAGGTGGACAGGTGCCAGAAGTTGGCACCTGGGAGGTGCACAGCTCCCCAGGAACTAAATCTACAGCTCTTCTTCCTTATAGAGACATATCCATCAGATCCATTACAGTTCTTCTCAAGGAAGAAGAACAAATGTAAATGATTGATGTGATTTTGGCTGTGCGCTCACAGCTGTGCCCCTATGCAAGCTTCTTGCGTAACAGCACACAGGTGATGGCTGCAGAAGACCTGCCTACACTAGCTCCAGTGAGTTTTAAGCCTGGTATAATCGGTTTGACGTGACGGGAGATCTGTCCCTGGCTTTTAACCACAGCCTGGATTATATCCTTGTGACACATCTTTTGCTGTGTGTTCAAATACTGCCTTAATTTGATTTAGCTGGATGCAACTCAACAAAGTAAAAACGAAGCAGAAGCTTTCTTCTTGCTGTAAAGGGCACTAGGAACAGACCTAACCAGCAGTAAAAATCCTTGGAGTCTTATTGAAGACAGCACCTACAATGATGTTTGTGTTCTTGTGCAAATTAAGAACAAACTAGAGAGGGAACATATTTGCGTGATAGATGTCAAGCTCAGAATATGTTAGTAACTCTTCTTGATTTACACTTGTTATGAGTTTCAGTGGGTGCAACGAAAGGTAGTAAGTATAATCCACTACACCAAGCAAATGTAAATAATTCCATGGAAGCTTACTAACAAACCAAGGAAAAACACAGCACAACAACAGCGTTGACATATAGTGCCATGCATTACTCCCTTGAATGCAGAAAAAAACCAAGATAACAACCACAAGAAGCTGCTTGTCTCGATGACAAGTGTGTCAAGATGTGCTCAAAAGAGGTTAAATATTTTAAACTAGTGACAAAGCCAGATACTCCACCTACTTAGTGTATATTCAACTGTGTAACAACTCTAAGACAGGGAAAAATCACAAATTATAACAAACCAAAAGTCTGGAGTTGCATTAAAATTAGCCTGTGTGTCCTTTCTTAATACCTTGTGAGCAAGCCCTTCATCTGAAGTCCTCTATCATTTGTTGACGGTGCCCAGAGCAAACTGGATTCTGCCCAGGGAATCTGAGAGCAAAATAGCACTCAGCACATTAAAAGTGGCCTTGGAAAAAGTACGGTCACAGACGAGGTATTTGTAGTGGTGTCAGCATTAAGTGCGCATTAGGCATGCGAAGCAAACAGAGGCCCTTCGCCAAAATTATAGCATAGTAAAAGGTCATTACAAATCAAAAGTGATAGTCTCTATTATAAAAATTATAACTTTGAAATACTAAGAAATGACTCTAGTAATGAAGATAATAAACAGGCCCATGACAAGTAATGTAGACTTGTCCTCTTATAGTTCAACATCTGTAATGATCAACCAGCCCTGCTCAGCTCAATAAATCTAAATCGACAAATAACTTATTTGTAACACCTCCATGAACCAAGGGTTTTGCCTGGCTTCAACCCACATGAATGCCAATGCTCTTGACTAGAATGTCTTTGTCATTTCTGAATTTATGAAGCTCATCTTGAGCATCTTAAACCATCTTAGAACTGAATCTCATTTGTTCACTGTTGAAATCCAGTTCACCTGGAAATGGCAGAACAGAACATTAATTTTATATATATGTCACCTTAAATATTTTGCCCAACTGACATGAAAACATTGCTGGCTACTAGCGTGGCTCTCCAATGTGGATGGGGAAAGAAAATAACAGGACTTAGAGGGAAGGTTTTGAGAGAGTAGGAAGGAGGTCCAGTCCTCTTATCTGGCTCAACAGTAGGCACACTGATGGAGTATTGATAAACCTTACCACAGATTCCAGTAAGGTAATTAAAGCAACAAGATGGGGGGGGAGGGGGAAGAGGTGGAGCAAGCCCCACCCCTCCCCCCCCCAATCCCCAACAGACTCCAAATTGTCCAAATAAAGTAGAAGTCTTGTGAAGAGACTTGCACAAACATTCCTGTGCAACCCCTTCTGTTAAGCATTTGAGTTCCTCAAGATAATAGAGAAGAACAAAATATTGCTATTCTACTGACATACTGAAGAAATTACTTTCTGCAAAGAAATCCGCCTATACTGGTGACTTTAAAGACCAGTTCTTTGTACTGTTATAAGCCTAGCAAGCAGAGCTCTGGACAAACACGTACTGATCCACACTACTGTGTCAAAGACTAAGACTGGATTAAAAAAAAAAAAATCCTAGCTGATAAGCTTTTTTCCAGCACCATAAGAAAATTCAGGCTGGAAGGGGCCTCAGGAGGTCTCTAGTCCAAACTCCTGCTCAAAGCAGGGTCAGCTCTGAGCTCAGACCAGGTTTCCCAAGGCTTTATACAGTTGAGTCTTGAGAGCTCCCAAGGATGGAGGCTGCACAGCCTCTCTTGGCAACCCATTCCACTGCCTGACTGCCCTTGTGGGGAGAATGCTTTCCTTATATTCAGTCTGAACCTTCTTCATTTCAAATTATGCCATTGTCTCTTGTCCTCCTACCATACATCATTGTAAAGTCTGGCCTCACCTTGATTTTTCTCTAGATTTTGGAGGGCTGCTATTACATCACCCCAAAGCCTTCTCTTCACAAGACGGAACAAACCCAGTTCCTTCAGCTTCTCAGCATCGAAGTTTTAAAAAAGTTAATTCTCAGTAAGGGTAATGCAAATTCAAGCATTTATTACAGAAGTGATGACCCCTAAGACAACAGTCTAAATAAAATTAAACAAGTGGACCTGCCTTGTGTGGCGCTGATCTCTGAATGCTGGTGGAAATTAACACAAGCAGAACATTGTGGAATTAAACCCTATTCACATACCAGGAAAAACAATGTACTTTCTGTGCTTGCCAAGACTGTTTTTATCAAATATTGTGTGAAATGCTCTAACAGGCAAACTGAATTAGCAATAGCTCTGTACCTACTGAGAAGTCATATGCTGCATTTCATTAATGCATCTAAAACCTAACAAACTGCAGACCTCAAGGGAAGAAAGTAAATCAGTAACTCTGTTGGAAGGGTATTATGACATCAAGTTTGTAAAAACAGTCATAAACTATGGGCCAAGATGCACAAAAGACCAATGGGTCACAAAAGACCTCTTGATCATTTTAAAGATAGTTTCAATTATTTAGTTCGTTTTAACTTCTGGATCATTTGATATACACACCAAAGGGCAACAACAGGCCTTTCCATAAGGATAACACTGGATTTTCATCTGCGATAGCATATGGTAATATTTGCTAAGTTGCCCTTCTACAACACGTGCTGTATTTTTATGAGGTGATATTACCTGTTCCTTTAAATGCATAAAGTAATGAAAATGTTTCCAAGGTAAATGGGACCACCCATTCACTTCATCCTATGTAAGAACTGGAGGTACTGAGTTGCAAGTGTGTAAGTGACTACAGGTAACAACCGAGGGTCACGTACTACTTTGATTTATGCCCGAGTATCACTGAAATTCAGACATTCAAGATGAAGGTTGTGCATTTAATTTCTACATTACAGCCACTGTGGCAGCTGGATAGCCACAATTTATTATCAAAAGCCACACTCAGTATTGAAGTCTCTATGAGCTTATCTAGCACTGTGAAACACATAAGATGTCACTGTAGTGACATGAAGATGCCAGTCCTCACAGAGGTGGCCTAAGAATAGTGCAAATTTTCCAAATAGAATTTACCCCTGATTGTTTAGCATGCCCATGCCAAATAAATGGTTTAAAAATGGCTGAACAAATTCAGAGTGAGTGCTTACACAGTTAATGAGCTGATTTAGCTCCTTTCCTAACATTGCCCTCCCAAGGATGAGTTCATCACTAGCAAATTCCACTTGAATTATTTTCATCTGTCAGATTAAACCAAGGATATGGCCTATGGACTGGTTTAGCAAGATCACAACTCTGTTAAAGCTACCTAATGATTTTGCAATCTTCTTTTTTTAGCTATGACTTTGCAGCAGATTTCAATACTCAATTTCCACGGGAAAAAAATCAGAATATCCACTGGATAACACAGTGCTAGAAGTGCTAGGCCTGTCAGAAACAATCAAAGCAATAGGTGGACAAGGCAGGACTGCAGAAACCAGAGGCATAATTCATTTCTCATACATAGTATTCCTTTGAACAGTCCAGAGAGGGTTGAGGTTGGGCTGGAAATGGTTCAAGGAGAAAGGGAGGGTTGTGACTAAAAGCAGGAAATGATGACAGGGGAGATGAAGGGATAAGGAGCTATAATAATGGTGTTGCTTACTGCTACCTTTATAAATTTATTGACTTTTGCATAAGTATCATGATAATCAAATGGTAACTTGCTGCATCTTTGATACATGCTCTACAAATACAGTGACAGCCATAACCCTGAAGAGTTTGCAGTCTGAACAGATGAGGCAAATAAAGGGTAAAGGGCTCAGACAGAAATTACTTGCCCAAGGCTACACCACTTGCAAGTGACAAGAGTGTACTTTTACTGCCCTAGCTATTGCTTTGTGATGTCTTTTGTACTGTAAAAATACAAAGCAAAGTTAGGTTTTGTGCAGGTAAGAAGAACTCAATGAGGTGCCAGCACTGCTCTGAGCAAACAGGTAGGTCTGTGGCTTGCCTGCGACTCATTTTTCACACAGGCACGCCTGAGCATTACTGACAGGTGCTGGATAACACCTCAGAGACCAGGGTCATGCCCTCTTTCCTAGACACACAACAGGTACATCAAAAGCGATATAAAACATGACAGTCTGCTCCAATCCTTGACACGCTTGCATTCTGTCCCTAAGCATTCTGGCTGGGGGCAGCTGCTTGGGTATTTTCCCTGAGCAGTTTCAGGTCAGTTTTCTGCCATGGCTGGTCTGCCACTCTCCAGTTGTCATAAGTGCAAATGGGGCTAATCAGAGCCTCCTGAGGCCTCTCCAGAGCACTCTCCCGTCCTAGCCCCACCATCATCAGTAGCACCCACACCACTGCTAGACCCACCCAGGAGAGAGCAAGGTTGATGACAGCTAGGATGTAATAAGAGTGACATTTGTCATCAGCGGCAGAGAGGAGCTGGGGAGACACGTGCCAGCCACATACCTGTTGTGCCCATTTTCCACCTGTTATAGTTACCCAAGGACGGCAAATAACTCAGTCTTGTTTTTCCTCGGCTACTAACTTTGGCATTAGGCTGCAGCTGTGAATTTCACACTCAGCCCAGCACAGGCCTTCTTCAAAACCCAAGAATTAGTCTTAGTGCAGCTGTTCCACAGGGTAGATGTGATGTTCCCTCCATCTAACTGAAAAACACCCATGATATCTCCATGCCTTTTGTCTTGACAAGGAAGACTTCTTTTTAATCCCCAGATCAGCCTCAGCGGAACATAAACATGACATCTATAAAAAGATAGTTGCTACAGATGCTCATCTCTCACGTTAGTGTTCGCTACTGACAACTCCTCTTCCGTTATTTAGAGTTATTTCTAAAATTACTCAAAAACTCTAAATATAAGTTACTGGGTTTTACTCATGGTCTATTTTAGTACAATGGCAGACATAAGACCTATAATAAACTCATAGGCATAAGCCAGCATGATGCCTGCCAGGGGACCATACCCTTTGTGGTTTGTTTCTTTTTAATCATTACGAGTCCCGTGTTACAACTAAACAGTAGAAAATCCGCCTCCCACCCCGCCCCGAGGAAATTATACACCTTCCCTTCCCCCCCGCTTCTCCTTCCCGACTCATCATTTCTTTTCCACACATGCTGTCTGCAACGAAAGAACATGGAAAGACGTAGAATCACACACATCCTGCTTCTGAATCTTAAAACATTAAATCTCTTGGGGACGGAAATCTCCCTCGCAAAGCATAAATAACAAATAAGAGCATTAAAATCTGCAAATAAAGATCAGTGAACTACCGCTTTCCGTGTTTGCCAAGGAAAAGTCTCGCTGCTATTCCGCATCCCCCGAAGGATGGACAAGAGGGTTCTGGCAGGAAACCCGCTCCGCTTTACCTTCATCATGCTGGCAAACCGGGGGGTAATTCCCTGCCGCGGGGAAGCGGGCTCAGGGCCGGCTGATCCGCCTGCGGGCGCCGCCGGAGCGGAGCTGCTGCTGCCGTGGCCGCTCCTGCCGTCGCTTGCGGGTTCCGATTGCATCAGCGGGCGAGGGCGGCGCGCACGCCTGCCGCCGCAGGGGAACGCGGCGAGGGGCTGCGAGCTGCCCCGCCTCGCCCCTTCCCGCGGCCGCGCACACCTCCCGCCGGGCCGCCCCGCGCTGCCCCCTCGCTGCGGGGAAGCGCCGCCAGCGCCCCGGCCGGGGACGGCGACGAGGCCGAGGCCGGCGGGAACTCACCCACCGCCCGCACACATCTCTAAAGGCAGGTGGGCTTGCAGGGTGGCTCGTCCCTAAAATGGCCCCGCATCATGTACCGTACCTACCAAGCAGAGACAATTAAATGCTTTTACTGGCACTTATACTGAGGATAACACGTTCTTCCTACCGCTCTCCCTTAACGAGCACTAAGAAACTCATCATTTTCGGTCTCTGACTCATTTCCTCCTCCTCGGCGTCCAAGTTGTCTGAAACACAGCAAACACCTCGCAGTTGATCCCTCCCATCGCTATAGCAAGCCCTTCAGCTGCAAGGCAGGCTTTCCCCAGGCCTTCCACCGCTAGGTGCACAACTTGTGCCAAGTCCTCCAGCACTGGCAACGCACGCAGCGGGGGCCCACGCAACCCATTTCGCGTGGAGCTAGCCAGGATTGCCACACGTTTCACAACGGGGCTCCAAGTCCTGCCCCTGCTAACCAGTGCCTAGTCCATGCAGAAGGCTGTGTAGCTGCCCCTTCACACGTCGGGCGGCCCTCTTAGAGCCCCCCGGCGTGTACTGCCGTGTCGCTGAGGGCTGTGCACGGGCACCTGGCAGGCAGGTGACCAGCACCCAAAGACAAAAGAATAAACATAACAGGCCGGTCTGCTCTGTTACTTCCAACAGCGCTGCTGCCGGTCAAACTGTACAGCAGTAGTATGACAATCCCATGAAATTTTAGGAGAAAAATCACAGTAACCACTTTCATCTTTACCGATTTTATGGTTAAGTCTTCCCTTACTACTGTTTTTGTGTTTTCCTCTTTGGATCTGCCCGAGAGTAGCAGTAGAAAGCTGTTTCATCTCGGTGCTGCTGTCAAAAGTGTCGGGTTCTGCTTTGCATGATGTATGTGAATTATTCTGTCTTGTGTGGTGCCAGAGATTGGTTACATAAACATAAGCACATCTCTGTTCCTGCCACTCTTCAGCCAGGTAAGAAGGCGCTATTTAACGGAATCACAAAAATTTGGATTCCAAAGAAACATGGGTAAATGATGCTACCCAAAATTACAGTTCATGTGAACAGTGATATCTTAGTGGCTATTCAGGAGAGAAGAAAAAGATGGAGCAAAAAACAGGAGGCAGAGAAGGCAGCAAAGCAGCATCAGACACACAATTCATCATCAGTGAACCACTACTCAGTGCTCATGAGAGCAATACAAGCCATTCCCTATGAATTGCCTTCAGATTACAGCCACAACATAGGAACAACCACACTGGGTCAGGCCAAAGGTCCACTTAAATCTGTATCATGTCTCTGACAGTTGACAATAATGATGCCTGCAGAGGAGTTACAACAACAGAATAAGCACGTAGAGGCACTTGCCTGAAATGCTCTTTTAGCCGCGAGGGCTTTGTACCACAGCACTTTCCTGAAAGACGGATTCTTTAGGATTAACAAGCTCTTCATGGCTTTATTTTTTTTCTGTTACTTTAATTGTTCCTTGAATGCATGTAAAATTTGGCATCCATAGGATCTTGTGCTAATGAGTTCTACAATTTAGCTCTGTTCTGTGGAAAAACACATAATTTTGTTTTATTTTGAACTTGCCACTTGAAAATTTCACATCATGCTCCCTTCTTCTGACACTGTGAGACTATAAACACAAACGAAGATCAATATTCATCCTCTCTATGTCATTTGCGATTTTACAGACTACTGTTGAATCCTCTGTCAGCCCATTCCTTTTTCCAGATGAAGAGTCCTAATCTTTTTAGTCTTAATATAAAACCAGTTACATACCCTTGGTCTTCCTTTATTTAGGATGGGGACATGAACTGCACAAACCTCTCAAAATGCAGGTAGCCATATTTACTTTTAATTTGCTTTTTCCCTCTGTTTCTTTTCCTAATAATGCCTGATGTTCTGTTTCCTAATTTGACTGGTTTTGAGTACTAAACTGAACTGATATTTTTTACAAAATATCTAATTCCAAGATTTCTCTCCTGAAAGGTAACACATCATTCATAACCCATAACTGTTTACATAAATTTTGCATTTTTTTGCCACGTGCATAATTTTATACTTGCAGACATTATTATGTTATTTTGACAACTGCGTATTCAACCTCATAAGGTCCTTCTCCAACTCCACGCAGATAGCTCTAGTTTAGCTGAATTGTTTAACACCGTTACCTTGAAGGTTTTAATCTCAGCAGCAAACTCTGTCCTTTCTCCATTTGCCTTGATTTCCCTACCATTTTCTCAATTGTACAGACTCTCTGTTTCTTATCTTTTAACCAATTAATGAGAGCAACCACAAAAGCACCTTTCTTATGGGAGCTTATTTTCTATAAGCCTTTTGTAAGGGACCTTGTCAAGTCCTTTGGAAATCCAGGTAGACTATATCAGTTGGGCCTCTACGGTCTGCATGTTCACTGAATCCTTCAAAGAAGTTTCTAGACAGGCAGGTCAGGATTTCCTTTCAGAAAAGTCATGCTGATTCTGCCCCTCAGTGTGATACTTACCTGCATCTCTTTTTGCATTCCTTATTACACATTCTACAGTTTCTCCAGACTTACTTCCTGAATTCCTACAGAACAAAAGTTGTTTGAATGTAGTTTTACCATTTCCAGACCTCAGTTTGCCAGTTGGAACAGCGTTGTGCTGTGAGCCCTTTTTCTTTCTAAGCTCTCTGCATCATGCTCCACCGTAATGATGTATTTCAAGTTATCCTCAAACTACTGCCAACTGTTGAGGTGAAGAGCAGAATCCGTGGTCTGGGTATAACTAATAGGAGAAAGAAAGGAAAGGGAAAGGAGAAATGTTATCTGAACTACAGAGGATTTGTGCAAAGCCAATACATTAAGTTAGCTAGCATATATATTAAAAAGAGATATTTTTATTGATAATCAAGCTGGCCCTGAACTTGCAAATAAAAATCAAAAAAAGGAGACCAAAACTCAGATAAGCTACAGAACTTACCTCAAAACTTGCATCTTGCTGCAACACCCCCAAAACTGAAATTGCTGTTAGTAAATGGTGCCATAAAGACATATTTTTTGCAGTGTTGGCTTGCATTGCCTCAGTTTAGTTACACTTCCTTACGTAGCTTTCCATAAGTTATAATGCAGGGGACATTGACTTTATCTTTACCTCTACTGATTTAATCAGTTGTACTGATTGACCAATAATCACGTAAATTTTCTACATTCTGAATATTTCATATTCATTGTTCATTTCTACACTAGATTTTCCATTAATACAAAGCATTCTGTGAACACTTGACAGCACCGTTAAACTTTAGAAGCTTTAATGAGTAAGTTTTTCACAGGTATGAGAGAATTAGGTAATTTATATGCTTTGAGTCCAAAGTGTTTCCACAAGTTCTAGAGATTCACAAGGGGAACAGGAGCTGTGATACCTGGGACCCTAGGGGCAGACTATGTTTGTAGAGTGGCCACAAAAACCTGTGATTAGTGTGTTCCATTCATTTTGCTGGTCTGCACAGGAGCTGTGCAGAACAGCACAGCATTCCTTCTGCTTACTATGGGCTCCTGAGTGGAATTTTTGCAGAAGGCCAGAGAGGTTTCAATCATGCACATTATCCAAACCAGAACTGAATAAATTCACATTGTAGCCACAGAAATATGAGGAACTACCGTTAGGAAAATGAAAAGGCTCTAGGATATAAAGCCAAACAGGGAATTTTGAAAGAGGCAGCTTGTATAATTTCATAATTCTACAAGGAATTAAGGGCAGAAGCCCATAGCTTGATACACTTTCAAAGGTTTCCTCTTATAACCCTGGTCTGCATAAAGAAGATAAGTGGGTAGAAACCAGGTTTTCCATTTAAGAGAAACCTGAGATTCTGAGGGTTTTTTTTCCTTCTGAAATGGAATGAAAACTTCCTGTAGTAAAATGTGGGGAAAGCAATTTCGATTCAATCAAAAGGTATCATTTTGACAAAATTTGTGTTTTGGTTTCATTTTGATATTTTAAAATTTTCAAAGCTCTTTGTAATATAAGCTTTTCTGAAATGTGTTCCAAAGCTACATAAAAAATAAAATTAAAATGCATATTTTTCAAAAATATCAGAACGGTATGCTTTGATCTTTCTGAAATACTTTGCTTTTGTACTAAAACTTAATCATGCTCAGTTTCTGCAGCTGCATGAAAATGCACTGGCACAAATATTCAAAATGAGGAAACATCAACTTTCATCTAAAATATTCTCCAGGGAAAACCTCTGACTGATTTCAGTCCCAAAACTAAAACTCTTTAGCACTATTAAGAAGGTAACTACAGGACATGATTTCCATGTAGCTGCCTTGCAGAACGGGGAATACAGCTGGGGTAAGTTTTAAAGTCCTGAAGTGGGGGAAGAAAAAACTTTGGATGAGAATCAGGTTGGTGATATAGAAACTTCCTGACAGGAAAAAGAAAGAAAAAAAAAAGGAATAAAAGAAAAATGTATTATGGGAATATTGTACATATATGTTCATGTATGTACAAAATATTAGAGTAAGATCATTTAAAAATTATTTTTATTTCAGAGAAAGACCTCTCATTTAGAGTCTTGTCATTTTGGGCTACAAAAGAATGATAGGAGAAGCTGAAATAATAAGCCTTAAACACAGAAAGTGATGATTGCAGTTACTAGTCTTCATTTTCGAAAAGGAGAAGAAACAGTTAGGATTCTTTGTAGAAACAGAAAAATAAAGGCACAGTGGCCTCTCTCATAGTCACAGGCCAGGCACATGTCACCTCACAGAAGGGCTCGAGTGAGATGTAAGGTTTCGGTGGATGTTATTTTCAGAGAAGCAAGATCTTTTTGTGGCAGCACGTTCTGCTGGTGCTCATTGCCTCATATCCAGCCTCATGCCATTTTTCCACCTTCTTGGACATGCCAAATCCTCTGTGTGTGGGCTCTGCTGTAAAATGGATTAATAGAGCAATCTGGATTAAAAAAAAAAAAAAGGAGGATAAAAAGCATAGGAGTAGGAAGTAATTTTTGTAGATGCTAAAGAGCAGGAAGCATCTAAGCTGGCATCTTCACAAAGAAGTAGACCGCATAATTACACTCTCAGAAAGAAACATTAAAAAAAAGTCATGAGGGAAGAGAATCAGGAAAGAAACCACGGAACACCTGACAACCAGAAAACACTAACAAAAAGGCTGAAAGGAAAAGACCTGCATGTCTGGGGGTAACTGGAACCAAATAAACACAACACCTCCTTGCCCTTTAATTCCCACCCACTCGGGGAAAGAGCATTTTACACATTCTTCCTTAAATAAGCACTTTGTGAATGTGTCACTCCTGCCCTGAGAGGCAAGAAAAACATTACACTCTGCGAATTAACCAAGAACAGAGTTTGTTTACAACATTTCTTCCAGACTTGTGTTTTCCAGCTCTTCTCCTCAGTGGTGGCAGGGCAAGGGGGGGAGGCACTGGGCCCCTTCCCACCAGCTTCTTCCAGAAGGTTCCAGGCTGCCATGTTTGCCTCACCTCAGCGCTTCCTGCCCCACAGCCCTGCCAGAACGGGGCTGGCTTCTGCCACCTTGCAGAAAGTAGAAGTGTCAATCACGCTTCTGAAGCGAAGCCTTCAAAAGGCATTTGAAATGAGTGTAGGTGCTACCAGAGGTGGGGACGGGGGAGAAAGGAGATGCTGCAGTGACAGCAGCACCTCAGAGGCTGAGGCAGCAGCGGGGTCCCCTCAGCTGGCGCCATCTGAGGCTTTAGCACCCCGGCCACTGAAACCCGAGTTGTCATCAAAATCAACCCACCCCTTTATCTTTCAAGGGAAGCACCAGGACTCCTCACAAGCCCACTTTCCCCATGCAAGGTAACTCCCCAAGACTTCATAACCACTAAGTTGCCTCTTTCTCCCCCACCCAGGACTGCTTAAAAACCCGCAGAAAAGTCAGAAAGAGGAAACACTTGATATTTTGTGCTGTTCTGGCTTTTTTTTTTTCAGGAGGGAGTGTAAGCAAGTTGAGGATAGCTCTCTCCACATAAGGTCATAGAATCATTTAGGTTGGAAAAGACCTTTAAGATCATCAAGTCCAACCATTAACCTAACACTGCCAAGTTCACAACATGTCCCTAAGCGCCACATCTACATCTCTTTTAAACACCTCCAGGGATGGTGACTCCACCACTTCGCTGGGCAGCCTGTTCTAATGCTTCACAACCCCTTCTGTGAAGAAATTTTTCCTAATATCCAATGCAAACCTCCCCTGGCGCAACTTGAGGCCATTTTGTCTTGTCCTGTCACTTGCTGCATGGCAGAAGAGACCAACACCCTCCATGCTACGACCTCCTTTCAGGTAGTTGTAAAGAGCGATAGGTCTCCCCTCAGCCTCCTTTTCTCCAGGCTGAACAGCCCCAGTTCCCTCAGCTGCTCCTCATCAGACTTGTGCTTCAGACCCCTCACCAGCCTCGTTGCCCTTCTTTGGACACACGGAGTTAGAACTGTAGAAATCAATGTGAAATCTTGATCTTTCTGATGCTACTGGAAGAGCTTTTGAGTGCCTGGAGAAAAGGAGGCAGCTGGGCTGCGTCAAGTGGCAGGTCCGCTTTTCAGTCTCCATATCGCAACCTGACGGCTCCAACTCCTGCCAGCCGAGAGAGGGGCCGACGCACAGCGTTTCGGCACAAACAACTCCCTATAAAAAGCTGACCATCGGCTTCGTGTTTTAAAGCCACGTTGTGGTTCCCCACTCTGAATTAAAGCAAGCCTAAAAGGACTCCAGAAGCACACAACGAACCAGCCAGACATTTTCAAGACACTTTTTTTCAGGTCGCACTCACTGCTTTATAGGACTCCAAACTGTTGGCTGCTTGCGGGGCCGATTTGAAGACAAGTAAAAGTTATCTTTTGCCGTCGACCGCAGGAGGCGTCGCCACTCGGGCTCCAGTCCCCGGCTTTGCAGCTGTAACCGCGCTCGGTGCCTCAGGGGCGCTGGGCTCACAGCGAGCCGGTGAACTCCTCACACGCCCGGCCCCCCCCGTCTGGCTGCGCCGCCTCCCCCCGGCCGCGCCCGGTTCTCTTCCTCCCGGCTCCGCCTGCTGGCCGGTGTGTGGGCCGGCGCCGCACCTGGTCGCAGAAGGCTCTGTTCGGAAGGGCCGAACACGGGTTCAGAGCCAGGCACCGAAAAAAGGAAAATAAAGAGGTTGTGGGTCGCCTGCGTTTTGCCCGCGGCCAGCTACGCTGACAACTCGAAGGTGCAGCACGCCAGTTCTTGGGTATAAGCGTTCCTGCATCTTCAAGGACCTGGGGGTGTTGGTCAACAGCCGGCTGAATACGAGCCAGCAGCGTGGCCAAAAAAGCCGACAGCATCCCGGCTTGTATCAGGAATAGTGTGGCCAGCAGGACTAGAGAAATGATCGTCCCCCTGTACTCAGCGGTGGTGAAGCCCCACCTCAAATCCTGTGTTCAGTTTTGGGCCTCTCACTGCAGGAAAGACATTGAGGTGCTGGAGAGAGTGCAGAGAAGGGCAACAAAGCTGGTGAGGGGCCTGGAGCACAAGTCTGATGAACAGCTGAGGGAACTGGGGCTGTTCAGCCTGGAGAAAAGGAGGCTGAGGGGAGACCTTATCGCTGTCTACAACCACCTGAAAGGAGGTTGTAGCATGGAGGGTGTTGGTCTCTTCTCCCATGCAGCAAGTGACAGGACAAGAGGAAATGGCCTCAAGTTGTGCCAGGGGAGGTTCAGATTGGATACTAGGAAAAAATTCTTCACAGAAGGGATTGTGAAGCATTGGAACAGGCTGCCCAGCGAAGTGGTGGAGTCGCCATCCCTGGAGGTGTTTAAAAGAGATGTAGATGTGGCGCTAAGGGACATGTTGTGAACTTGGCAGTATTAAGTTAATGGCTGGACTTGATGATCTTAAAGGTCTTTTCCAACCTAAATGATTTTATGTTCTATACCCTTGCACCAAACAGTAGGTTAAACACTGTTTCCCTTTCAGTGGAGAAATTCCTGTTTGTGGTAAGTCAGCTAGGAACCCAATGCTTTTATGAGCTTTTGACATTATATGCAATAAGATATATTTCAGACCTATGTATTTTTATGGGAGATCCACCACATTCCCCAGTAAAGTGGTACTACTACTTCAGTGGAAAATGGTATCTGCTAGAAAGTATACACGAACACATGTGCTTTTCAGCAAGTATAGCTCCAGATGTGTGCTACTTCAGCAGGTAGACCCATTAGTGACTGGTAGAAAACACATAAATTTATTTCTATAAATAGACCTTGAACAGTATCCCAAATTATCAGTCATAACACCTGGTTTGAGATAGTTTGACATAATGACTTCAACACCAAATTACTCCACATCAGTCCCGTCATTTTTCTGTAAATTGTTATGTATTTGAGGATACTTTCGTATACAGTATTTGTACTGAAATTAGGCTTGGCAAGGGATTACAGCAGCTGCAGACTCTCTTTGTTGGACTGAGCACGAGATCCAAGTCTTCTGAAAGATGCTTTAATATGCTAAGACAAATACTAGAGGGATAAAGCTTAGAACGAATGGGCCACAAAAGCCAAATTCTGCTGGGTAAGTTAGTCTGGCAATAGCACGGTACTGCTGTCATAGCTGGTAGTGGCAATCTGAACAGTAAAACTAACAGTCAAAGCAAGCCAGGATATGGCAGCCAGAGAAACAGAGACAGGAGTCCAAGGGCTGGAAGTGACATCTGAAGAAGCAGCTGGGAGACACATACATTTGGTTTGGGGACATGGACTCTACTTTCCAGCCTGATAATCAAGCGAACCAGAAAGCCAACAACTGGATGAGTCTGTACCTTGAAACCTGTTGAGGAAACAATTTTAAAGTAATCCAATAAAACCATGACTTTGATGTCTATTGCAGAGACCAGATACTTTTCTTCATGTTTTTGACATGTGCTACCATATTGTGACCAATAACAAAGTCAAAGTATTCCTGGTTAATAAATGGCAACTGTTCACTGAAAGTAACTGGCCACGAGCTACTTACAGATAAACATTACATCTTTCACAGTTTAACAAATACAACCAAACATAGCTAGGATTTTTTCCTTTTAAATTACAAAGCACCAATTCTATGTAATTCTTAGGACAGAACCAACTTCGGTAAGTTTGTTATGAGGCTGGAACTTTAGTCAAAGTCAGTTTTTAGATCATTAACTAGCACATGTCACCAACACAACACCCCAACAACAAATTAAAATCCCCACTTTGCAGTTCTGCTCTCTCTGTGAAAATCCTCAACAGTGGGCTGCAAGCTTGCGGAGCACCACAGAATAGTAAACCTGCTCTTCAGGCCACTCTACGCTATAGAGAACTCATGCTCATATCCTTGAACTAAACTGAAAGCACAGGGACTAGAACCTGCTCTAAGTTCTAGACATGGGTCTTTTTGCCTCCTCACGTTTCAGTTATTTTCTCAGAAAGGACGCAGTTTAACAAGGAAACTATTTCCCACGTGACTGTAATTTCCAAATTCTGTTGTGATTGTTTGAAACTGGAACCTCAATAACTAGGGGGTTGTTTATGTAAAAGGTTTATTCCAGAAAAAAAAAAAAAAAAAAAATCATCCCTTCCATTAAAGATTGATCGAAGACACTATTTATTACCCCGTTTACCCAAAAATAAGACAGGGTCTTATATTAATTTTTGCTCCAAAAGATGCTTAATTTTCTTACATGTATAGCTGCCTGGACACTATTTCAATTGACTTTTTAAATGAACTGTAACTAGCGCTTATTTTTGGAGTAGGGCTTTTATTCCGAGCATCCTCCAAAATCCTGAGAAATCATGCTAGGGCTTATTTTCAGGGTAGGTCTTATTTTCAGGGAAACATAGCAGCTAAATCACAACAGTGTAAGATAGCCAAGCAGATGAGCATGCACTCCTCAACCTTTGGAAAGAAAAACTTGTCAAAACAACTTCTTAAAACATGCACATAAACAGACAAAAAGACAAATTATAGAAAAAGGTACCCATTTATTCAAGGTATGACAAGGATATTTACAGTATTCATTTGCTCAGAATAAGATCCATCCTTATGATTTTTAAAGCAGCAATTATAAATTACATTTAAAAGGGGAAACGTTCCAAGCATGTTTCTGTTAGAGATACTTTACAATGACAGAAACACTTTAAGGCTAAGTAATTTTGACCTTTGCTACCACCCACATTTATCTTGGCAAAACTGTCTCAAAGACAACATTACCTCGAGGGATAAAGACTATACTAATTTCAACATACAATTTTGTTCCCTCAGATGCTTTTCACAACAGTTCACATCAGACAGAAATTGACTTCTGATTTAAAACAATGAATTAAATAAAGTGAGATGAACTGCCTAGATCCTGACATTTCAGAGGGTTAAAAGATCATATACAGCAACACATTAATCACCTCCGAAAGGTATCATCAGCCTTCTTGTTGATGAAGGTACCTCAGCTTACCAAGCAATTTGCTTTCTGTCAGAGCTCCGTATTCATGTGGTGAAATCCACTTTTCCCATCACATTATTTTTCAAAAGATAAGAACAAAAATCTTCATGTAGCTGACTTCTAATGTAAGTGATGAACACTGCTTTAAACAGTACTTGATTCCCACAGTACAGGCTAGTGCGCTATCAACACAAGTTGAGTTTCTAAACTGCTGTAGTGTTATTCTCTAGTCATTTTAACACACAACAGATCTATGGGAGCAGTTAAAATTGGTGTATCTCTTGAGGTAGAAGCCACAAGTCATATTTAGTCCTGTCTGTAAACTATAACGCACATGCCATCTGGCAAATATAGCCATTTTTTGTCATTTATAAAATAAACCCACTGATTTTTCAGATGCTATTAATTGTAAATATAATGGCATTTTTTTTTCACTGAATCATTTTGTGCCTGTTTGACAAGTAAGCAAATTAAACATTGGGAATAGTAGATTGTGGCTATTTATACAGTTCTAATGAAAATATAATGTCTCATACAAATAAACATTGTAGCAACTTCCAAAAGGGTTGGTATATGAGGATTCTTCTTTACAGGTATTTTGGAAAATACCAATTTTAACTGCATAATAAAGAAAAAACAAACTGTCTTTAAACCTCTAAGACTACATAGCTACTTGATATACTATGATTGCATTTTGGTAATTTTTTTAGGATTACATTTAAGGGAAAAGAAAGTTAAATGCAACAGAAACCCCCAAAACCTGCACAAATACAATTTACTTAATGACCACGTTTTGTTAGGTGAGGACACTACGTAACTAAATCTATTGAAAGTGCACAATGTTTAACATTCCAAGAGAAGAAGAAATGGGACCCATGCATTAGGAGGGGCTATTTATTCCGGGTTAGCTAAGAACCTCTGTAACAGCAAAGTTGTTGCTGTGACTGATAGAAGTGTGAAGTTATTTGAAGATAACCAAAGCAACAAATTACAAAACATATGGAGATTGGCACTTGATCTTTAGTTAGCCCCATTAGCTCTATTTTCTCCCCAGAGACTCACATACACGGAATTTTAAGTTTTCATTTTATTACTGTAAAAAATAAAAGTCAATTCGTAGTTCAAGAGTAAACAAAAGAAACCTTAGCTTCAAACTATTTAAAAACACAGGTTCAAATTTGGATAAGATACATTTCATGGGCTTTATATCAGCACCTTAACCAAATGCAATTTTTGTGAACTTAGCATATTTCACAAAGTTTTCATGTTAGTGACAAGGAGCTACATTCACATCTGGATGCACATGTAACATGACTCAAGGAGAACAAACTGGAAGGAGTGCAAGTCAATTTCCAGAGTTCCCTGTTGAGCTCTACATGTTCAGAACCAACATTAAAGACTGAAGTTATTAAAGATTGACCTTTTGCATATTCCTAAACGGAAGGCAAATACAATCAACTTACATTTGGCTTTGAAACATTAAGATAACAATGTTTTATTTCAGCCATATATTTACAAAAATGTTTACAACAGAACTGTGTAGGGTTTTTTTGTCATAATACACTTAAAGATGAATAGTCATCTTAACCTTCATGCAAAGACACATCTCTTGTTACACAAGAAGTTTTCTGCCTTTTTTTCCCCCTCCCTTCACTCTGAGGATAGCAAGCAGAGGGTTGGATAAGTTTGGGTCACCCTTAAAAATGTAGGCCTGTTTGCTGTACTGCACTTTCAAAACAAGGAGGTAAGGTACAGGCACCGTTAATTCCACAAGGGTTCACTGCCTCTAGCATGTTTTCCAAAACCAACAAAAATAGTCTTTAACAGTTGTAACAAGGGTTATTCCATGACTTTCACCTCTTCAGTTTACTTCCTGAACTCTGGAGTTACTTTCCTAGAAGCATACTTGCTGAGCTTCTTTTCTAATGTATATAGTTGACTATACATTTTTAAATTAAACTTATGTAAAGAACGTAACAAGCTTTTCCTTTGTACACAATTTAATCTTTGTGCTGAGTATTCTTCAAAAGGATTTTATAAATAATACAATAAGTTTAGAATCAGTCTTCTGCTCTCTTGTCATTATACCATGTTGTTGCTTTCTCCAACTTTATCTACAAGCTGTAAAAAAGGAGACAAGAAGTTTTTAAGCTGCATGACATTTATGTACACTGAAGTTATTCTCAGATAGTACTTGCTACTTGCAGTTAGTATGCAACTGAAAATGAGAGTCCAATAATACTCACCGAGGTCTTATGATTTAAGTTTGTGAAAATTAAAAATCTTACATTGCAATTGTATTTCTGCATGACATGTTTTTCTCATATAGACATTAACAGAGCAACATGAGGATGCAACAGAATGAAAAAGGAAATAGAAGAAGGCAGATAACACTGCTAGCTTAATGATTAAAACAAAATAATACAGTATCAGCCACACATGCATTAGTAGACCAAGTAAGATATTTCAACTGACCATTACTGTGGATTCTCTTCTGAGCCTACGTAGGCTTTGAATAAAACATTAACAATTATCTTTTTAAAACAAGATTTAACCCCATTATGATCAAATTAACTACGACCAAGTAAGATCAATTGACAAATGAAACATTCAATTGATCATGAATTATGAGCCAGAACTTGGCCTAACTGTAACATTGGAATAGATGATCTTGAACACTAATTTTTAAAAAACAGCCTGTATACACCACAGTTATACCCCCTATTAATTTTTCAGTAGTAGCTATTAAAACTGTTGCTTTCAAAACTAGGGTTAAAAATGTCTGTGTTAAAATGCATACAGAAATTAGCACAGTAAAAGTAGTTGACTGAAACGCCCTAGATTACCATCTTTCTGGTACCTGTTAATTGTCTTAAAATCCCTGGCTATTTGGTTAAGAAAAAGGAAAACTGCATTTGAAAAATACAAATCTTGGTAAATAGCAAGACACAGTCTGCTGCAGTGGACTTAATACATATATTTGATAAATGATTATGCGTCATGCAAGTTTCTGGATTTACCACACCAGCTGCAACTTAACAGTGAAGAAAATTGTTTGCTTTTACAGGCCACTTTTCATAAGTATACCCAAATACTACACAAAGCAGAACAGTGTCCTCCTCATTGTACAGACAGCAGAAGAGGCACACAACAGTGGCATCATTCACCTATCTGGTCACCTAGGGCCAACAGTGAAGAAGGAAGCAGAACCCCAGTGTTTCAAGTCACAATCCAGGGCTCTTCCCACTTCCTTTTGTTCTTTTTACATCTAGAAGTCCCTCACTGGGAATTAAAGTGATCTGTATGGTGCAGGAACTATACAGGAATACACTCAAAGTCACTGCTCTAAAGTTATATTTGCTTTATTTCTGATACATTTCTACTATTGCTATAACAATGGAATAAAACACAGTACAAGCCTCAAATTTTGCATGAAGTACTGAACACTTACCGAGCTTATACCAGGTAAATTCAAGACATATCCAAGAACTGGTACTCTTCTAATATAGCCAACCACCACAGGAAAGAACCCCCTTTAGGCAAGATATCAGAAGACTGTATTAGTTTTTAACGTTAAACTATTCTTATGTTGCTATAAAATGAAATAGCAGGTATTTTTTAAACAAAAACTACATAAAATCTTGTAGCTTGTTACCAGCACAATGATTTTACCCAATATATCAACATACATTCAGCAGAGAAAGCAAAAAACCAGGAAAGAAAACACCTCATTTTGAATAGCTGGCAATCTCAGTCAGCTCTTCAAAAAATAACTATAAAGAAAGAATACCTAACTTAGTCAACAGAAATGATGCTCCCAACTAACTTTTCAAAATTACCATATATATTTTGAGATAATTTCTTCTCACATTATAGGAAATAACATTCTTGCACTGCCTGATGCAAACCCAACTTAATTATGTTAATTCTGAGTAACCCTGTTTGAAACCAGGTATGATAGACTTTACATTAACTAAAGAAAATTAAGCATGACAGGGTTGTATATTTGTATATTTCACAAATTTATGTTAAGCCAGGGATTTGACTCACGAGTCAGGGGATGTTGCTTAGCATAGCTGCTATGGTGTAGCCCCCTGCACTGTCCACTTTATCTCTACAGCAGGAAAACTAATTTTCCATGGCAGTATCTCAGCTGTTTGCAGTCAACTGCAGCAATTCAGCTGGTGGTGGAATTCCAAGTTCTCCTGTTGAGCTATACATTCCCTGCATAGAATAAGGATTAACATGTAATGAGACCTCAGCCACAGTGAAACAGTGAAGTTTCACAAGCCGCCACTCCCCTCACAACAGTGGTAAGAACTATATGCTGGATAATATCAATTCCAGCAAGTTTTTCTTGGTGATTTTCTTTTTTTAAAGACTAGATCATTTCAGTGGTCTAGTAAATTGCAATGCAGGGCACACAAACCACTTGTAACAGATTAAAACAATTGGTGTAGCTAAGAATAAGGAATAGTCAGTACAGGAAGAATGATATTTTTAGCCATAACTTTGGATGCCTGTAATTGGAACAAGGCTCCAAAAGCAGCTGAGAGTACAACAAGAGATACTGTCCCATAATTGCCTACTCCAGTGAATGCAATCTGAGCACGTGAAAGTATGGCAAAAGACTAAACCTCTGATGGGAAACTTGTGGCAGCACGTTAAATAAAGACAAGAAGGCAAAGACATTCTAGATTTAAACCAGAGTAAAATAATAATTGTCTCTCTCACTTTGGTCAGATGCATCTAAAAAAAAAAAAAAACCCAACCAACCAAGTAACAACAAAACCAACCAACCAAAACCCTTTGCAATCCTGTAATTTACTTAAGTGTTCTTGGTCACCAGCATCTAATTGTTGCTTGGTGGACAACAGGGGCTCTGCAATTATTGCTACAGGGTATACGAAACATGACTGCGTAAAAGTAGTCTAGATATGCAAGGCAATCTACAAGTAGAGATTCTCAGAGTGATGTGAACACCTAGTGGAACTGGTTTAATGGTATAAAAACCAAGAGACCAAAAAAAGCACAATGCGGTGTTTTACATTTGTACTACCTTATTTTGAGTTGAAGTAAAGTTACTAGAACTGCTAAGTTGCTCCTGATAAATATAAAGGTTTTCCACATAAAAGTCCTGATAACCCACATGACTAGAACCATTATGATATATAGAAATACCCATCCTTACAATGTACTGCCCTAAGAAATGCAAAGGTGCATAAGTTGACCTGATATGCCTTGGTATTAAGAAAATTATGTACTTCACAGACCAATTACAACTATGGAAGTTTTCTGTTATGCAACCAAACAGCAGGATCCTGCAGAATCATATAAAGTGAAAGGCTCCATTTTTAACCTCTTCAGAAAAGAGCAAGTTGTCCAAAACACAATATGTTTGAAATGAATAAGACTGGAGCAAAACAAAAAACTTGTCTGAAGTAGCAACTAGCTAACACTGTAGCAAGAGATTTAGATTCTAAGAATTATTAAGCACTAGAAAAGATGGTCTAGGGATGTTTTAAGTTAAAGCAGATCAGATAATTCCAGGTGTGAATGTTTATCTGTCCTTCACTGATACTCTTCTGTGACCTTGCCATAACTACCGACCTTCTGTAATTCCTTCAACGTTCTTTTACCCTGCTAGCCCTTAGCTGGCACCAATAGATAATCCATAATCATACCTGCTTAGACATAGTGATTTATAATTCTTCCTAGATCTTTTAAAAGGAGAGGTGTTTGCTTGGAAACACACTCTACTTGCTTTTTCCTGGCTGAGTAAACACAAGCGCCACATGCAAGAAGTGACAACATATTCAAGGAAAATACTGTGCTTTTCAAAACACTTGCAGTGATAGTATTCAGAGTAATGCAGAGTAGAACAATAAGCATAAATTAAGACAGCAAAATTAATTTTCAGAAATCTCACTGTCTTCAGTAGGAGCCAAGCTAAGATTTTTTCAAAAATATTTAAACATTTTATCTAAACTAATTACAAGATTAACACATAACTTTACTGAGTGGAAAAAAAAAGCACCATGAGAACAGAGGTTTGGTTTTGATTAACAGGAACTGTATTATTTAGCCAGCAGCTGAACACTTTGAAAATATTTTAGGAGCCTGTTATTACACTAATAAACATAAATGGAAGAGTTTTCATCTGAACAGAAGTCCAAGAACAACTAAAAGTCTCCCTTTCTTACCTACTAGTATGTTTTGTACTTTGTTCTATACTGAAGCATGGAACTATAACGATGGAGATAAAGATAAAATAGATATATACGTGTAGTAACAAGTCAAATGCTTTCACCATTACAGGTGCATTTACCAAGCAGCTAAATGACACATTGAGAAAGCTGTAACATGTCTCAAGATTGCTGTTTGAAAAATAAGATCTTTCAACTTTCCTTAACTCAGTCCAGATAATGCTAACCAAAACCAGCAGTTCTGACTATACTAGGGTTCAAATGTAACGAAACATGACAGAAAACATCTTTTCACTGGGCTACCATAGCAATGAAATGGTAAGGTTACAAAGCTAGGATGTTTGTAACCAAATATTTTGCCCCATTTGTTAAAGAGCAAACTCCCCACCAAAAAAATATTAAGTATCTAAGTTGCGTTTTTTAATGAAGAAATATTTAAACTTTGCACTGCTCACAATTTGGGCTCCCGGCTATTCTAAGCTTTACAATTCTTTGGTTAGACATAAACAACATTACTGAAGTAAGTCTGGTACACGACTCACAAACATTAGCAGATTTGAGTCCTGGAAAAATACTTACCAACTTTCCACTTCTTGCAAATGGAAATCAACAACTTTATATAATATCTATCAGAAGTGAACATTTAAAGGATGCCACTTTGTCAGCTGTAATGCGGCAACACTAAACAAATACATTTATTCCTAAATACACCAATACAGACAGGTATTTTGAAGCAAGTCTTACCTGAATAATAGGAAGAACCCATAAATCTCGAGGATCATTCCTATTAAAGGCCAACCAATGAGAACTATGAGCACACCACCCAGGAAAAATCCTGTTGCTTTCATTTTATGTTTTTGAAAGAAGAATCTAAATGTTCTTTCTAAACCAATAACAAAAGACAAGCCAGCCACAAATAAAACCTAGGAAAGACAAAAAAACAACCAAAGAAAGAAAAAAGCTAATTATATTCCTGAATTTAGGATGTAAACATACACGCATTCTACAAAATTAGATTGCATTTCTTGTACAAGTTCTTTAAATACCAAAAGATAGATGATAAGAAGTAATTTACTAGTGATTTTATTTTGTGAAGTCCATCTTAAAGCATTTGTAGCTAGCATTCAAAACCCTTCTCTCAGCTGCTTAAAAAGTAAAGAGTCTACCTTTCTCGTCTCTGACAAACACAATCATGTCAAAAGATCGGGTGACAACAGTTATCTGTCCTGTAACCTAAATTTCATCTATAATCGTGAGATTGTACTTAAGTTTTATATGATATTTAATAAACCACTTTCTCACCACCTCTTCTTCTTTCTGATATCACTTTTTTTTTCTTAAGCTTTCTGTAAGGATACAATACCTCCTCTTGCATTACCTTTGGTTACCACATAGCCTGCCATTATCTCTTCCTACCTGTGTTTTCATCATTTTCCCTAAACAGGATCTTGTATTTCCACCTTACATGAGGAAAAGAAAAAATAAGCTTTTTTTTTTTTTACTCTTCTACTATATACTTTATTGATGGTTCAGAACAATGCCTCAACTAATACCCCCGAATTCAAATATACACTTTCATATTTTCCTTCAGTGAATCTCAGTACTTGACTCCGCTACCACAGAATGAAACTGATTAGTTTTGACCACAGACTTTTAGGCATCAGCAAAAGAGGATGTGAACCTCTACCAGGCTGTGCTCCTGGCTGGCTGGCAAAGCTGAGAACAGCAGAGGCACAGAGATTATCACATTTGGAAAACACTCTGCCATTTTATATTTGCTTTGGGTTGAGAATTTCACGTACCAGAACCAGGATTTATGTTCTATTCTGCTTAAAGAGAAAACTTTGATTTGGTAAAAACTGAAGATATTAAATCTCTTTACTATGAATGGTGATTGGCTCTTCTAAACCCAGACTATCAGCAATTTGTACTTCTTTCTTTCTGCATAAAGCACAGCAAATCTACATTTGCCAGCTTGTACAGAACACTTCACTATTCTTATCCAAATATATACTTAAATTTGACAGTTATCTTACAAGACCACAAAAAAGGAAGTGTTAGTGATAACAGCCAATCGCAGCATAACAACTGTTGAACAAGCTGCTTCTTGTCTCACCAACATACCACAGGCCTGACCTGAAGGTATGATATTTAGATTCATGTGAGCTGCTCTAACTTTAATGAGGAAAAATGATTCACCCAGATCACTAAGCCTAGCTCTTACTTTATACCACGATGCGACAGTATTTTTGTGAACCAGTTTCAAATTGATAAAGTTGTTCTGTTTTTAGTTTATTTTTAATATATCATTCTCAATTCTACGCAGTGAAGAATTTAAGACTAAACAGAAGACACTTACATTTCCAATAGCCAAAAGAGCTTTGTCAAAGAACAGTATCATTCCAAAGAAAAGGAAAAACACTCCAAAGCCTGTTAGTCCCATTCCAATCTCTGAAAAAGAAACAAATTTACAAATATAACAAAACGCAGTACCACGAAAAACTCATGCATAAAAATTGTGAAAAACTTAGAACATCCCATCTACAGACATTTTAAATTTATAGAAAAACTCAGCCTATTCTATGACCACTTGTGCTACTTTGACTGAAAATGAGTTAATTCTCTTTGTGCAGCTAGAAACCTTGCTTTTTTGTAGCTAGCATGGTGGTTGTTTGGATTTAGTTTGAGAACAAGAAGATAACACCCCAGGACAGAGCTGATGTTTCTAATTATTGCTGTCTGGAGCTAAGGTCTTTCTGAGCTCTCTGCCCACAGGTGTGAGGCAGCAAGGAAGGGGGGCATGGATGGGGCAGAGCTTGACTGACATCCAGACGAGCAATAGGAATATTCCATGCTATTAGCATCATGCTTCATACTTAAAGATTGAGTCAGAATCTTCCATGTATGTTGGAGCTGGAACAGACACAGATGGAGACCTGTTCTGGTTCTGCTCTGTTTCAGGGGAGTTCTGTTTGGGAGTTTCTTTAGTTCAGCCTTTTGCCATCCTGCCATTTGCAGAGGCCTCTGGGCCTTTCTGCCTTTTTTCTCTCTCTGGGATCGGCTGTTGGGGACCAGGTGCTGCTGCCTGGGACTGGCTGCTCAGTGCAGAGTTTGTGAGGAATTGCATTGAGTATCCTTTCTTTTATATTCTACTTCCATTTTATATATTTAGTAGTAGTAGTAGTATATTAGTGTTATTTTCTTATTTTATGAAACTATGTTTATCTCAATCTATGAGTTTCTCCCTTCCCTTTCAATTCTCTCTCCTATTCGAGGGTGGGAGGTGAGGGAGTGAGGGAGCAGCCACCACAGTTATATTGTTAGCTCGAGTTAAACCATGACACCACCTAAAAACTTCTCTGGGTGTACAAACATAGTAAGTCTTGTAGACACTAATTACTTCAATGACCAAGAGATCTTTGGAAGCTGCTTATCAAAAAAAGTACATATTTGGGACTACATACTGAAATTGAATGCAAAACCCGCCCCCCCCAAACATGCATGCATATATACATCCAGCAAAGACAGCCCTTTTGATTTACTGCTCGTATAGAGAAAATGATTGTTTTGTGAACAGATAATGAAACTTTGTTTTCCATTTGCAACTCTCATCCCACTATGTTTACTGCAATAACATAAATACCCTGGTCCTTTCCATCCTCCTGAGACCTCACATTCCACCTCCCAAAAATCTTGCATAGCATTCCCACCTCCCCCAGCTTCTGGATTAAACACAACTCAGATTAATGTTGTGGCTCTTTCTAAGTTACACACACATTACACTAGCTTGGGTCTCTAGCTGGTTGCTAGTTTTCACAAAACTAGTAGATACTACATCTCTTTGCATTCTGCCTGTCTATAAACGTTGCTCAAGAAATACCGGGAAAGCAAGAGTAGATGGAAGGTTTGTCTGAGAAACTGGGCTAGAAGTGTCAAGCTACAATTACAGCTAGCATTTGACAATAGCCTCTAAGGCTACATTTATACAGTCCTAAAATTATATTTGACCCTTTCAAAGCAATCGCGAGGCTGATATGGCCCCTGGTAAAAATAAGTTTGACACCCCTGCTCTAAGGTATCTTGAAGACCACACTTGGAAATACATCCTACTTTTAAAATTAAACCTCTGAGGCCTTCCTTTGGCTCTCACACAGAGTGAAGTGGAGAGGAACAACAGAAACGACAGCAACGCAACCACAAAAATCTTCTCATTTATCCATGCGCTCACCCTTACCTAACTGCTATCGCTGTGAACAGAGAATTTGGAAACCTAGAGGATACCAAAAAAACCAAACCAACCAAACAGCTGGCAAAACCAGCTGTAATGCAGTAGACAGGCTGGCAGCCCAGTTTGTGTCTCTGTCAGTCTATATATACATCTTGAAGACCCCAGTAGTCTGGTATAGTCTAGCCCAAAACAAACAAAAAACTCCACCCAAACTATCATAGCCTTCACTGCTACTGTTAGCCAGATGTACCTAAATGTATTTTAGTTACACTTTTGACTGCAATGTAGATCTAGTTGATCATTTACTGTTGCTTGAAGAGCTCAGGAGTAAAGCAGTATCATTCTGTCTATTTCAGAATTTCCATTTAGTTATTGCAAAAATATTTCAAAACAGCTCAAAGAGATTTGTTATAGCAACATTCAACTTTCCTAACTCCTGTAAGGGCTCATCTTTCCGCAAGGTTGCGGACCACACGGTGTTAAATCTGTAGTTCTATTATAGAATATTGTTTGCCACTTTCAACTTTCGCTATGAGCACTTCAACCACCCAGAATTAAAACTATTAAGTAACCTGCTACAAGTGATTTACTGCAGACATCCTCAATACTTGTTTACACTGAAAAATGGAATTGCACACTGTATTTTCAGTGAATCTGCTGACCGAAGGCAATATAATAATTGCAATCTGCCCTCTTCTCTAGTACTCTTTACTTTAGAAGAGCAGAAACAATCTGCATTCTGGAAGGAAAACACTTGGAGGCAGGACTCCAAAGGAATTACCAGCTGCCAATAAGATAAATATGCAGTCATGGGAAGTACGTATTCATTCCTCCCGCAGACACAGCACAAAGCAGGGATCTAGCAATAAGGCAGGGGCCAACTCCCAACAGCTGCTGCAAAATTACTACCCTGACACTTCCCCTGTATTCACTTAAAACATGTTTGTAATCACCTACTCCTACAACAGATTCAACTTAGAAGTCAATTATATTCTCTGGTTAGTGGAGGGGAAACACCACCACCACCACCACCACAAAAAACCCCACAAACAAACCAGAACAAAAAAACCCACCAAAATCCAAACCAAAAGCAACAACCAAAAAACCAACGAAACCAACAAAACCCTGGAACATCATTCTCACAGTCTCAAAATTACTCCTAAAAGATGAGTAGTCTAGGACTATTATTCTCTACTGCCAGTACCTCAGTAGAAGGTATTACTGACTTGATTCATATCAGAATTTGGAAATATATTTGACTAGCATTCTTAGGGGAACAGGGAAAAAAAAAAAAGGCATTGTCATTTTCTAAATAGTCTTTGCAACAATGAACTAGGAATTTTTATAGAGTATATAAACTATTTTAAAACGCTTTCTCCTGCAGCAGAAGAGGCTTCCCATATTACTCAAATACAACATTTCAATGCCTAGAAATGCAGAAACACATACTAACCATGTGGCATTTACTCTGGATTTTTAAAAATTATTATGATTTACTGAGGAGGTAGTACTGCTTTCTCAATATTTCTGCAGAAATCCTGTAAGCTGTGCATGAGTACTGCAGCACTGTATCAAAACAGCTTAGTAAATATTAAGATACATTGCTTGTGAAAATTCAAGACAATGCATAGCCTCTATCTTTTGTGAACAAAAAAAGAATGGAATAATGCACTACAGGCTCTCAGAAGACAAAAATTAATGCAGTTTGTAGGTTACGAAAAGTTTCAATTTTTAATTACTATTTTGCTAGTAGTATTTTTTAGTATTGAAAATCAATTTGTTTGGGAAAAACTACATGCACTCTTTCACAATTACCGGTGTTTTATAAGTCCATTCAATGAATCATTTAAAAAAATGTTCTAGACTACAACTGCAAATTTTGCTTTCCAAAGACCAACAGTGGTCCTCTCCAGGTATTTATTACAGTACTTCACCACTGACTCTATGACGAACTCCATATTTTTACAGATGGCAGTGAGTTAAAGATATCTGATTAAATATCTCAGAATTCCAGAAAAATTGTGGGAAAAAACCCACCAACCTACCATCCCCTGAATTCCTCTAAAAAAACCCCTGCATTCCATAGTACTTTACTTCCTGCTTTTGGCTCTGACAGTTAAAACCAACATAGTCAGCACTGGAGTTAGCTGAAGATCCCAAATGAGGAACTAAGAAAAGGAAAAATAGTGAACAGATCTCTTCTTTCTGGTTTTGGTTTTTTTCCCCATTGAATAGTCTGGAAAGGAGGACAGAGGAATGGGAAAAAGCAAAGCCCACAAGGGTTTAATCAACCAGAAATCTAGCCTGCTCCTGCTTTTCTGCCTGTCTTCATCCTTGGCCTTGACTGGGTCTCCAGTACCTCTGTTTCCAGTATCCTGCTATCAAGTTAAACTTAGTTCTTTTCACTTTATTTTCTACATCTTTCACACTTACCCTTCTTCATAACTGATGCTACGGCGCTTATCAAGTAGACTCATTTCCTTTCATGGAAAGCAGGCCATAAAAGCATCATATGCGAGATGTTTAAGTTAAAGACCTAACATTCTCATTTACCTTGCAGTTTAAACTCTTATGAACCTCTTTACTTTGATTTCCTTGTATTTTCCCTTTCAGGACGTCTATTTCTAAGTATTTCTATTCACTGAAAACAAAACTACAGTCACACACAAATACTTCTGGTTTTCACTTCACATTGAGTGTCTGGTCCCCCCTTAAAGCCCCCTCAGTGCCACCTGCAAACGGTCAGCTGGATAACAGCAATTTAAGAGAAACACAGTAAAGCCACCAACATCTAAGTATGGGATTCCAAACCACTAAGGTCCCCAGGGAGATTTTAGCTAATTGTTAGTTTTGTTTACCGCTCAGCTTCCATTCATTCTCGCCATGGTCACATCACGGCACCCCTGCCAGCAGGGAAGAGCTCACAACCCCGGACGAACGCGAGCCGGGGGGGAACCAGCCTTGCCGAGCACTCCTCCGTAGCCCTGCAGCCCATCCCAGCTCCCGTTTTACCGGGCGGCTCACTGCACCACCACTAGACCCGAGCCCAGCGCGGTTTTGACAGCCCCTCACAAGGCGGCGAGCCCGACCGGCGCCACCAGGTGAGCTCCGCCTGCGCCCTCCCCTTCCCACCCGCGGCAGGTTTTCGGCCGGTGCCCGTCGGGGGCCCCTCAGTTCAAGCAGGACAGGGAACTGCTGAAGAGAGGCCAGCGCAAAGCTACGAAGATGATGAAGGGAGCGGAGCATCTCCCTTATGAGGAAAGGCTGAGGGAGCTGGGTCTCTTTAGCTTGGAGAAGAGGAGACTGAGGGGTGACCTCATCAATGTTTATAAATATATAAAGGGTGAGTGTCACGAGGATGGACCCAGGATCTTCTCGGTGACAACCAACGATAGGACAAGGGGCAATGGATACAAACTGGAAAACAGGAGGTGCCACTTAAATATGTGCCGACGGCTCCCCCTCGCCTGCACAAGCCGGACTCCTCCTCGGCGACTCCCGCCCCAGCGCCAGGAGCCGCCTCTCCGCGCCGCGCTCAGCCGGAGCGCCGGGACCCCGAGCGGGCGTGGGCCGAGGGAGGAGACAAGCTCTCTGCACGGCGGCCCGGGCCGGGGCCCTGAGCCCCGATCACTCCAACGCCGCAACCGACGCGCCGCAGAAGCGCAAACAAAGGGCGAGGGCCCGGGCGGGTACAGGACCGGCGGACCAGGCCCGTCCCGCGCTGCTCGGCCGCCACCGGGATCCCCCACCAGCCCCCGACCCCCCGGCTCCGTAGCTCGGCCGCCCCCAGCCCCACGGCGGGTAAGCCGCTCCCCGTCTCCCAGCGCGGGCCAGCGGTGGCGAGAGGGCGGCGCTTACTCTGGGTGTCGGAGAGGGAGATCATGGTGGCGGCGGGCGCGGGGCAGAGAAGCGGCGGCGGCTGCCACAGCCACGTCTTCCGGAAACGCGCAGCCCCCTTCGCTTCGCCGCCGGCTGAAAGGCGGCCGCCGATTGGAGGGGCCGGTGCCAATCAGCCGCCGCGTTGTTCGCGCGGCTGCGCCCCCCGCCCTCCTCCCGTCTCGGGACCCGCCTCTCTGCTTTCGCGAAAGCAGACGGGAAGCCTCGCAGGGCCGCTGCTGATTGGGCGAGAGGGGATGCGCGTGGCCACTCTCGCGCTCTCCCCCTCTTGCGATTGGCTGAGGAAAGCCGGCAGCGGAAGAGGCGGAGCCGGGAGGGGAAACCGGCTCTCCGGGTGGGAGTGTGGAGCGGTCCGGGCGCTGCTTGCAGGCCATGGGTGCTGAAACGGCCGGTGTAAATATCTCTCCCTGCTGTTGGTTTGTCTTTTCTTTTTCTTTCTTAAGGAGTTTTTTTTTTAAGATGGTTTCACGGAGTTTTATGGCCAGGTGGGGGATTTTTTTTTTTTTTTTTTTACCCCGTTAAACTGTTGCTAAGGTGACACCTAATGCTTGTGCATTTATTGTTGGTTTTATTCACTAATGTCAGTGTTCTTGGCTTGATAATGCTCTCTTAATGGTTCTTGGTTTGATAATGCTCTATTAAAATAACTTTTTAGAGGTGGAACTGAAGAGGTTTAATGTGGAGGCTGGATGGAAGCTGAGGTAAGAAAGCTTCCAGTGCTGGGACACTAATTTAGATCCGTGCGGGGTGGAAATTGACGCTGGTTGCTAAATCTGTCTGGTTTAGGAGTGTTCATCATGTATCTGCTTAGAGACCTCTTTTTCCCCACTCTTTAGAAAAAACTGTAGTGGGATGAATACACAGGAATTCAGCTGTTTTTTACAGTGGTCTAGAACAGCCTGATGGGTAAGATGCTTCCACTTGCTGTTTGTCTACTCTGGTTTATAAGCTATGAGTTCATTCTTATTCAGTTTCTTAGGAACTACCTCTTTGAGGAATCAAGTGGTATTTGGGGGTCTTTGTTGGCAGTAATGGTATAGAATAAGGTATGTTGTGTGGCTACTTCTAGGGATGGGAGCCAAAATAAAGACTTGTGGAGCTTTAGCAGCATATAGGGAAACTTTCATAGGTGATTTTCATTCTCTTCCCACTCTTTGGATAAGAAAATGGCTTATATTTCCTGAGCTGTCAGCCTAGTGATGTTTGTGATGCTTGTGTTTGCTGGGAGGAACAGAAGTAGTAGTTTGTATTTGTTATATGTCTGTTTCATGTCTACTGATTTTTCTGGATGTACCTGCTTGCTCTGTACTTTGGGGAGATTATTTCCAAATATGTTTGTGCAAGTGGCAGGTGGTATAAGGACAGAACCGTGTAACTTGAATGATGTGGGTGATCTTGATACTGCTGAGTTATCTTATACAATAATCAACTTATTTTTAATTATAACCTCTTCTGGCAAAGTCAGTATTTTATTCACCATTCTTTTTATATGTGTATTTCACCTCCATTTATAGGAACACAGTAAAATATTTCTTGTGGTGGAATCAGCTTGTTCTACTGAACAAAGAACGTTGCTCAAAAAATCAGCCAATAAATAGCATTCTAAGTTCTTCTCTCTGATCTAATCAAAACTAATTCCCCTTCTCTGAACCAAACTACCTTTCTACTTCCTTCTAGAAGATGCTCTAGGTGTTATGGTGGTTGCTTTTCAAAGGGGCACAATATAATCTGTTCAGACTTTTCTGTAAAATAGTCTTTGAAGAGATGGAAAAAAAAAAAAGATATGTTGAAGGTGAATGAATGACTGGTCTATATTAGACCAGGCCTCACAGAAAATTTATGATCTGGTCAAAATTTCCTTGGTTTCATTTAGAAGGTTGGTGACCTATAGCCTTAGGAATTGGTTGTGAGTTGGTATCTGTGCCTTTTGCAGAAGGGAGAAACTGTGTAATCTAATTGGGTGTATTTACATAGGCAGATTAAATGAACCAGTACTTAAACTGTTATATTAACTCACTCTATAGTAATGAAGAATCTCTTGCAGTAAATTTGTACTAAGTTTAGAAGGATTACTCATTAATTTCTTTTTAATTTTATTCTTAGTGAGAGTTGCTTGGTTAAATAAAGTCTCCTAAGGATAACATTCTCTAATCGCCAAAGATGGCAGCTGTTGCAGGTAATCCAGAATTAGTATGCAATATGTTCAGCTTGCGATCTTTTAGCTAACAGACACAATCACCTGATATTATTAATTGTTATTTATATGAATTTAATGTATGCAGAATAGAGTTTGTGGGGTCTGTGCTATTATATTTCAGATTTGAAGAAAAAGTTTCTTGATAACTTTTTGTTTCTTAGATATAAAACAAAAGCAGGTTTGTCAAGGATATTACTCGGTTTTCAATATTTTGAAAATATGCTTCATATTTCAAGATAATTTCAACTCTTTCCTGCTGAGTAACAATGGGAATTTAGGAAAACAAATATTCCCATTTTGTGTCATTTGTGATGAGGGTATCTTTTTCCATATCATACATTTTTGCTTCCATAAGCACACTACCATATCTGCTATGCTTGGGCCAAAATCTCTTATTTTGTGGGGCAGGGAAGACATTTCTTATGCTTTTCTGACTTGGCCCTGAAGTGATGATACATGCTTGGCATGCTGTGGTATGTGTTAATTATTGTTTTAAATCCTGGGGCTTGGATTCTAGAACACAATCCATAATTCACACAGATGAATATTAGGATGTAAACAGGCAAATTCCCACCAAAGATTCCCTTATGTAATCCAAGCTTTTGGGGAGTGTTTGCCTTATTTTTTTCAGATGTGAAGAATGGTTTGTGTCCACAAAAGCATTTGTCCTCTGTGTTCAAATGCTGATGTTCAGCAGATCCTCTGCTTCTGCATAGAAGGGAGATCTGGGTGCATAAACATTTTTGCGAATGTTCCTATTTCCATCTTCAGAAGACCTTTACTTCTGGAGATTGATGTTGTTTCTCACATGTAAATGCTTTCTATTAAAATGTTCTAATGTACTCACCTTGAAATTGGCTGGAGTACTCGTTGTCTTCATTGTAACACTTGCAGCTTTAGTGTCAGGGCAGATGCAATATGCTTAACATGCATCTGCAGAAAAGAAAATAATTTCAAGTGTTTCTCTGGAGAGGTGCTGCTTTTGAGAAATGTGATTGTGACATGTGTTTTTCTCTATTAATCAATGCAGGCAATGATGGTGTTGCATATCTCTCATACACCGTATTGGAGATGACAACTTACAGTATACATGTGTATATATGACTTACTAGTATAAGAAATACGTTGTTAAGCCTTGCTAAGTATTTTTACATTGCATATACAATATAGGATGCTACAATCTTATCAGTGGGCCTGTCAGGCTGTTTGTCTAGATGCTTTTGGTTTGTGTTTAATTTTGATTGTTCTCGATCGACAAACTAAGTAAAATGTCATTTAAAACTGGGATTAGCATGTTCCTGTAGTGTCTATTCTGCCTTCCACTTGCTTTTCCCTTCAGTGCTAGAGGAGGTACTGGCTTCCATTGAAAATGAGCTGCAAGCAGTGGAGATGCAGATTCAGGAGCTTGTGGATAAGCAGCAGGAACTCATTGAAAAGAAGATGAGAGTAAAGAGTCTGATAAAGCAGTCCTCAGGAGACGCGGAGGCAAGTGGAAGTAAAGACACCGAAACCTCAGCTGAGGCATGGAACAAAAAAGGTTTGTAGAGTTGAATTCAAATATTCTAATATAGAAGTATGCTAATTCAGTACGGGGGAAGATGTGTTCATGCAGCACTTTGTTTGGATAATGATATTGTCCTATTTCATTTTGTTCAGCAGGGTGACATGCCATCTTAATTATACAGGGTAATATGCCATCTTAATTATACAGGGTAATGTTTGTACTTAACTCCTTGGGCATACTGAAGTACTAATCTGAGTTCTTCTGGGCACAACTATCACAAGAATGGCCTGTTACAACTACTTGTATTTTTTTCTTGTTGCAAAGTCACAACTTGATTTGATTTGCTGTAAGAACCCCAGAGTAAATCTGGATATATTGCAATAATTATATTCCCTGTTTATGTTTTAAAAATAATTACTCTGGATCTCTTCAGGATTTGATAATAATATTGCACTCTCAAAGTTACTTCTTGCTGTGTGTTTCTTCTTGCTTGAGTGGGTAGGACATTGGTTGTGTTGCCATGTGTTATGTAGCCTGTCTTACCAAATTAATGCAAATTAGATGGATGCTGACTGCCAAAAGTAACATAGAATACATTAGTCTGGTAGAGTTAGTCCAAGTAGCAAGTGAGGTGGAGGTATGAGGGCTGCTGTTCTTTTGGAAATGCTGTCTTGCAAGCTAAACTTTAGCTGAAGTCCCGGATAGTTGGTGGGTCTTGAGCATTTTATGCCTAATGATCAATTCAGATCTCTTTATGGCTTTTTTCCTCTTTTTACTTCACTTGCAATTTAGAAATGCATTTTTAGTTTCTGCCTCGATCTGTTTTGTGTATTCTGTTTTTTATTTTTAAAAAATGATATTAATTTTGTAGTCTAGTCCATATTTTTCTGTGTTTGAGAGAAGTGTTATGCGTATGTAAGAATACTGATACTTTATAATTACAGACGGGTGCTATTAGAGCAAATAATTTTGGTTTGGGTACTTTTGTGCCTAATTCAGTCCTAAGCTTTGAAAACGAACATGTTTGCCATCAGGTGCTGTGTACACATTCAATAAGAACAGTAGCTGAATTTGATCCTGGTATCAAGCTCACTGAAGTCAGTGGGAGGCTTTTATTGGTTTCAGAGAGCTTTGGATCATGGCTGTGCTCTGTAAATTAGGAAGCAATGTCACCTCAAGTCCCAAAGTAAATTATTTCATTGCATGTGGTGTAGCCTGGAGTTCCCACAGTTTTTCTGCATTTTAATTTTAGTAATATGAAAATGGTTAGTATCCTTCATGATGCATCTGAAACTTAATTTTGTACAGTATTATCTCTTTAAATGATGCAATTTTTAGCTCTTTATTGAAGAAAAGAAAAATATTGTAAGCATCTTGGGGTGATTGTTTTGGGGAAGATTAAACTTCCCATCCCCCCCTTTTTTAAAATGAATGTTTATTATCACTGGAAAATATGGAAAAAATATAACCCTGTTTTCATTATGCTATTTGTAATCAGTGCATTTGTGTGAGAGAAGCATTTGGGAAATTGTTGTAGGATTCAGTGTCTGGTTTTATTTATTTTCACAGTGGGCTTCTCATTTCCATTTAATTTTGGACTAATCAGTTAACTTGATCATTAGCACTTTGAAGTTCTTCATCTGCTTGTGAGTTTTTTGCATTGGTTCATGTTTATGTGCAATGAAAGCCTTTAGTGTAGAGGTGGATGGTGTTTACATTTCATAAGGTTTTCAAAGGTCCATCTTAAAAACTGATTTATAGAGACTGAGGTTGTTTGTAGCTTTTTGTGCGCCATTATTGAATCTTCAAATGCTTTCCCAGATCTAAAATTGTGTTGCTTCCAGATTTACTTACTGTATATGTAAATTGCCCTTCTTATATTTTAACTTGGTTATGAAACGTGTTTGTTTTTTTTTCCCTTAACAGATTTTCCATGGTATGAGAAGATAAAAACTGCACTGCAGGGAAAATTTAAACTCCAGAAGTTTAGGTCCCTGCAACTTGAAACAGTAAACGCTGCAATGGCAGGAAAGGATATATTTCTTGTCATGCCTACAGGTGGTGGAAAAAGCCTTTGCTATCAGTTACCAGCTGTCTGTTCTGATGGTATGTAAGGGAAGAAAAAGTCATATATAAACAATTGGATTTATTTTCTCTCTTTTATAGTTATTTGGAGAATGAGCATCATATTGGTGTCTATTATAAGATCACAGTAGGAGGAAAAAAGAGCGAAGATATGAGAGAAAGATTTACTAGTAATATTTACTTTGCTCTCATTTTATTTTCACTGAAGGAGCAATAGCACCTTTAAAATAGATGTGCTTTTTAGATGTGATTTAGATGTAAATAATTTATCTAGGCTCCTCTCAATACATTATGTTATTAAACACTGAAACAACTTTTTAAAAGTTTGTCACTATTTTTTTTTTCTTTCTTTCCCTTTCAATTAAATTTACAGTCTGTAAATTATTAAAGTATGGATAGCTGTTATTTGTCTTTTCCACTCTGACGTTTATTTGGGAGAAACTTTGTGTATTGATTTTAAAAAATAAATATCCAGTTCTAGTTTTTAAGCTTTTTATTTTTTTGAAAAATAACTTATCCAATTGCATGGAAGCTTACTTATTTACAAAGACTAAATTTACCAAGGCCTAGCATTGCTTAGTTGTATGGTAAATTAGCACCTCCTGACATAGATGCAAATCTAACTTTCTCTGTTTTCTATATTAGTTCTTATACTCTGTTGCAGCTCAGTTGTTTGTGGTCTAGATTCTAAGAGAAGGTGCATGTCATGGGCAGTTGATAAGATGTATCCCTATGTGACCTAGTACTCTCTTATCCAGGAGGGGAATCTGCTGCTATGTATGAAGCTTAAGCTCACAGCTCACAGGGCTGATGCATTAGTAAAAAGTGTTAGAGAAGATATTTGTGACATCTGGACTGTTCAGTTTGCAATGATTGGTTGTTACAGGTTTCACACTCGTGATATGTCCTTTGATATCACTTATGGAAGATCAGCTCATGGTTTTGGAACAGCTTGGTATTTCTGCAGCTTTATTAAATGCATCAAGCAGTAAGGTATGTTTAACTGCCTAGTGTTCATGGTTTTTGTGATGTATGTGCTGGTGTCTTGCCTCTGTGTATGTTGTTTGTGAATACTGAATGAATGGCACAGTTTTATCTGCTAATGCCGTTCCGTCAACAGTATCATGCCAGCTACATGCTGTGTTATGAGTAATGTGAATAAGTATCTTGTGTTCCTGTTTTAATGACAAGAAAACATGTAAACCAGCAGCTTTCATGGAATAAATAGATTTCAGGGGGCTATTTAGAGGACGTGAAGTACCTTTGGCTGCTGCATGTTGTAGATTTTTGCTCAGTTTCTAGGCTTAGAAGGTTGGAATAGATGATTTTTGTCCATTAGTAACATGTTGAGCAGTGCAGACTTTTACATCTAATTATTTATCTTCCTTTAGGATGGTCAGCTGTTCATCCACAGGCCGAGAAGCAACTTATTTCCTAGTCTCTTATTAGTCAATTGCTTTTTACAGTGAAATGTATTTTCCTGACTAGCAGGAGGCCATGGTCATTAATTCGCACGTGACCTGGATTTGATAGTTTAGTGGCTTGATGCAACATGCTGAACTTGGAGCCTGCTTTCAGGTAGAGCACTTTGAAAACTTAGTCATAAAGACTAGAGTTGTGTGCAAGAAATGATTTTACACTTCTAGTACTGCAGACATATTTGGTACATTATATTTTATTGGGAAAATACTGATAACACATGATGAAGCAAAGACAAATATTCAACAATTTGCCTTCTGTTCTGTGACAGGTTTGCCAATTATTAAAATTAACATTTTATATATAATGATCTTCTACAAAGACTTATAGTAGTGGTAAATACTATGTAACAGTTTATCAGTCTCTGCTAATTACCCCATATGAATTGTTAATAACTTCTTAAGAATCTTAGCACTAAGCAACATCAGTGTGTTGTCCTAGTTTGTTAGCCCCTGATTTTTCCTTTTGTTTTGAACAGGAACATGTGAAGTGGGTTCATACCGAAATGCTAAACAGAAATTCGCAGCTGAAGCTCATTTATGTGACCCCGGAGAAGATTGCAAAAAGCAAGATGTTCATGTCAAAGCTAGAGAAAGCTTATCAAGCAGGGTGTCTTGCTCGCATTGCTGTAGATGAGGTCCATTGCTGTAGTCAATGGGGCCATGACTTCAGGCCTGGTATGCTCATTAGAAATCCAGTTGCAGTGTTACTCAGACATCAATAAATGAGTTAGGCCTGAAATAAAGCCAAGTGCTTTCTTTATGTGTTAAATAAATACTTAGTGTATGGCAAGTACTTGTGTTAGCTCAAGTACTTTAAATTTGATTCACAAATGACTATATCCTTGTCCAGGAGCTGAGTTCATGCAAATGGGGGTGATTTCAATGTAGATTTTGCTGTGAGTATTCTGAAAACTCTTAATTCAGTTAACTTTAATTAGAGCTTAATAAAATGAAATTTTTTGGCGGCCGTCTTTAATGTGGACAATACAGTCATCTTTAATCTACTGCTATGTGAAAAAGTGTCATTCTGTACACTGCTCCCTAACACTCTAGGTGACAGAGGTAGAGCATTTTGTAAATTGATGAGAGGTGTTTTAATTGCTTCTAAAGCAAGTTGAAACAAATGCCCTTGATGCTCAGGGAAATAAAGTGTGCTTCAGTCCCTTTCCTATCTTGTCAGTTGTAGAAGACTTACTTATTTGGTAGTGTTTCTTTGCCTTTGAAAGAACCTGATTTGAAGCAATAGTAACTGTAAAGTCAACATTTGCATTTTTGTTAAAGAGTGGTGTCCGAGCAAACAGCCATGCCAGTTAAACAGGCAACGTAGAATTTGGATATGTACCTCTGGCTGCATTTCTGTTCTAAGGCAGCAAGTGATTGTCAGCACAGAGCCTTTAAAATCTTTCCTTGGTACAGTCTGGTCTATGTATCCAAATTCCACGTGGCTTCTTTATTAGCAGAGCTTTAAACAGTTGAAAAGCTGTTTGTAAAAGCAGACCTGTGAAATAACCTGAATGTTGGTTAATGAAATGCCGCTTACATTTTTCTAACTTTTTAAGAACTTCCATTTCAATATGTTTTGCCTTCTGAATAGTGGCTGCTTCTGTAAAATTCAGTTAGAAGATAAAGCATCAGTTTTGATGAGTGCAACCTACTTATTCCTTCATTTGGATGTATAAATTAGTTCTGTAGTAAACTGATTAGTAATAACATTTATTGCAGTATTACCCCATTGAATACTACCTACATGAATATATTTTAGCTTTGGATCTATGCTATGAGAAATCTTTTCCTTTTCGTTTTCTTGCTTAGACTACAAGTCTCTTGGTATCTTGAAAAGACAGTTTCCCAATGCTCCCTTGATTGGATTGACAGCAACTGCTACAAATCATGTCTTAAAGGATGCTCAGAAAATTTTACATGTTCAGAAGTGCATTACCTTTACTGCTTCTTTTAACCGGCCCAATCTTTACTACGAGGTATGTCGTCTTATCTGTTTGTTTGACTGCATTGTGGTTATATTGTCTACTTTAAGGTACAGTTGATGAATTTTAGAATAGATTTTCAATTATACATTTTAATAATAATAGCTTTTCAAAGGAATGATAGTGTTCTTTCATACTTCATACTTCATCTTGCTGAGATTGCTGTCATCTGCAGAGGAGCTTGGGCTGCTCCGTCTTTGTGAGCAAGGCTTAGCAGATAGGACTGTGTAAAGGGGAGAGAGGTAGGTAGCAGGCTCAGACTGCTGCAACCTGTTGGAAAATATGGTTGCAAAAAGTTGTGAATTATTGTTTTGCACTATACTTTCAGTTTGGCCACAGGTTCTTTATTGTTCTGCATGGGAAAATTCGTGGGTGTGCTTATGCGTGTTTTGTTGTTGTGTTGTTTGTTTTTTTTTTTCCTATGGGCTTCTGAGATGTAATCTGACCGTACATGAAGAGAATATAGTAATTTTGGTTAAATGGCAGAATAGTTATGTTTATTGTACTGGAAGAAGTAGAATAATAAGACTGTGTGGCAGACTGTGTGCACACTTGAAGAACTCTTTGGCATATGTATATTATATTTTTGAGGTTCGGCATAAGCCTTCAAATAATGAAGATTTCATTGAGGACATAGTTAAGACCATTAATGGAAGATACAAAGGACTTTCAGGTAAAAAGTGTGAGAAAAAAAAGAACAGATTATGTTTTATAATCTTCAGTGTTACAGGGCTATTTTCAAGTGACCCTAAACATGTAGAGAAATTCTGCCTTCACCATACATTAAACATCCAGCATTAGAAGAAATGAAATTTAATAAGAAGTGTACCTTGAATAATTACTATTTTCATTCATTAGTGTTTAAATGCCTTTACAGTCTTGTATCTTCTGAAGTATTGAAATACAATGTTGATATATAGAGAAGAATGTTTAATAGGTGAGAATAATATCAATTTTTAAGATTGTGAAAAAAAGGCTCAAAAAAGGTTATCTATATGTTCTTAAATCACGCATGTGTCAGTATCTATGTGTCAGGATACTTACTATCTTTAGCACTTCTTTTTCATATTTGATTATAAGATTAATGTATTATTCAGGGCCCAGAATGGGTGTGTGGTTGGGTGAATTGTGCTTTTGTGATGAAAGCAGAACTGTAAAAGTTTGTGTAGTCAGTAACTTATGCAGAGCAAATAAAGAGGAGAGCCATATTACAAAGGCAACAGAGCACCAGTTTCTGGAGCAGCAGTCTGTCCCTGTCTCTGCTGTGGAACTCTGTGGCTGTGATGAGCAGCTCCCCAAATACATACTGTGCTAAGATGATCACAAGTCACGTGGCTTTGTGTGTAATCCTTGACTTAGCCCAGACTGACTAATGACAAGAAGCAGATTTATCTGAAACCTCAGGTGAGATGTCATAGATGTCATAAGGAACAGCACCCCTTTACATAAGCTTTAATAAACCATTGTCCTCCTTGAACGTTAGTAGAATACTTCCATGATTATGTGGATTAGCAACCATATTTTCTCTTTAGCCTACAAGTCAAAGCTGATGATTGAAGTTCCCTTCATGGCTATCAATACTGCAGACTGCATAGGCACAAATATTGTTTACTGGTTTTTATTTAGTATTTTTAAGTTACTAAAACTTTCTAAGTTGTTTTTAGGTATTGGGGATTTTTTAAAAGACATTACAATAAGGCATCTTTCACTTTTGTGCAGGAATTGTTTACTGTTTTTCTCAGAAGGATTCTGAGCAAGTTACTGTGAGCCTGCAGAAACTGGGAATCAAAGCAGGAACTTACCATGCAAACATGGATGCTAAATATAAGACCAAAGTTCATAAAGGATGGGCAGCAAATCAAATCCAGGTTAAGTAGATACTTTTCATAGATGTAGGTCTCATCTAAACAAGCTGTGTTTAGGTACCTTGATGGTTTCTTAATCTTTTTTTTTCAGGTGGTAGTGGCGACTGTTGCTTTTGGCATGGGAATTGATAAACCTGATGTGAGGTTTGTAATTCATCATTCTATGAGTAAATCCATGGAGAACTACTACCAAGAGAGTGGACGTGCAGGTATTGTAGGAAGTGGCTTTTACAAAATCACCACTTACCAAATGCTTAAACCAATACAATTGTACTTCGATTTCAGTCATTTGTGCAAAGTGTCTTGCCTTTGAGACTCATTCCAAAGTGCCACTCTGTCTCCATGAGGAGGTTTTAAAGCAAATATAAACTACATTCATGATCTCAGGCCTCTGTACTGCAGTGTAGCAAATAACTGGGTACCCAGCCCTTTACTCAGCCTTTTTTTAATTACTTGATTTTTGTGACATCTGTGGCTTACCGGAATAATTTAATAACATAACATTGACTGATTTGATGTGTGTTACAAGAATATTTTTTTTTCCTTTGCATAGCCACTGGGTTGTGTGATTTGCTCAGATTGTCTCTAGATCGTGTCTAATTGCTGTACGAATTTCAATGGCCACAGAAATACAAGTAGGATGGGGAGTCTGGAGCAGGGAATTTTAAGGATTGATCAATATATAGCAGCACTGAATAGCGGTCATGGCTAAAAAGAATGTTTTGTGGTGTTTTGGTTTGGATTTTTTGACCTTGTGCATTATTACTTTTTCAAAGACAGATCTGAATCCATGTGAAGGAAAGCTGAGGGGCAGTTGGTTGAGATTTTAACTATGCCTGTATAATAGAAGTTGGCCTTAATGCTGGCCTGAGAAATACAACAGTCATCAAGGTTTGTGGGAGTTTGCATCTGCTTACTCTAGAACCTGGGTACTTCTAGATAGGGCTGAAGGTAACAGGAAGTATAAATGTTGAAGTGCTGAGACAAACATCATATAGGTGCTGAAAGAGTTCTTTCACAAATATTTATCCACTTTGGATGATTAAAGCAAGCTTTTCTGTTTCTTTTTCATAACTTGATTTAAGTGAGTTTCCTCTGGGGGGCAGTTAGTTAAGCACTGCTGCTCATTTGCCTAAACATACTACTTAGGAAACCTTCCTTTTTCCCCTTGACTGCCCATCTAAGTGAAGTAGTTACTTTCTGTTATATGTTAAACTTTTTAAAAGCTTGGGTTTTTTAGATGTTTTCTGCTCTCTAGATCTTGTAAACAGCAGGAAGGCTGTTTACATGTGCTCCCATGAGCACATCATTGGGAGGGATGGGCAACAGGAAGACATATTTTAAGTTCAGCTGTAGGAGGCACAGTTTGTTTTAAACAGAATATTTTGTTAAATCATACCTAGTTCTCTATTTATTACCATTAATACTTAATTAAGGTATTTGAAGCTTAGAATGTCTTCAAGATGTATTTGGCTAGGATTTTCCAAGAAGCGTTAGGGTGAGAAAATAGTGATTTCACTGACTTTCTGTCTGACATTAACATTTTATTTTAGTTGTTAAAAGAGCCAAAATCTTCATGGAGTAGTATTTTCAGTTTCCCTGATTCTGTAGTTGTAGAAGACTGTTCTAAATCTATTTTATTTCTAGCCTGTATCATGATATTTTCTATTGGTTAGTATGCTATGCTTGGTATTTTGTTACAGTTGTGCACTGTCTATATAGGGGCTGCAGAAGCCCATGCAGGTAAGAGTGGAATTTGTACCAGAAAACGCTGTGCTTAAAGTAAAGCTCTTCTAATTTTTTTTGTTCATTTTAATGCATTGCAGGTAGAGATGACCAAAAAGCTGACTGCATTTTGTATTATGGGTTTGGAGATATATTCAGAATCAGCTCAATGGTAGTGATGGAAAATGTAGGGCAAGAGAAGCTGTATGATATGGTGTCTTACTGCCAGAATATGAACAAGTAAGTTACTGTGGTGACTTGGTTGCTTAGTTTTTAAATAGACTAATTTTGCTGGATTTTTAGAGGGCATTTGGAAAACAAACAAACAAACCCCACAACAAAGAACCAGCCCATCGCCAACCAAACAAAAAACATCCATGAAAACACAACAAAATTAAAAAACAAACAAACAAAACACAAACACACAAAACCCCAACCAAACAAAAAAACCCAAACCAAAACAACCAAAAACCCCACCACACTATAGAAACACTACTATTGGAACAGTCTTGAGTCTGGACTTTGTGGTTTGGCTGCTCAGTAAGTGTACTCTTGCACATAACTGAATGCTGGTGTGTTGCTTGCCAGCTTCAAGAAGTAGTTCTGGAACCAAAGGAGTTAATGTTGAGGTGATATATCTGTCAACAAGCACTGTTTGGATTTCAAGTCCCCTTCAGAGCAAAAACTGGAATGCCTTAGTTTTTAATGTAAGATACCAGTGTTTCATGGCCATACAGGAATCTGCATGTGTTTAATGCTTCATCTGCTGCACTAAACTATGCAGAATACTTCATGGAGAACACTGGTATCTATGTTGTGGACAACTTGTGCGTTCAGTGTAGCCTTTGTTGGTCTCAGTCTAAGAATTAGTTCATATGATTTTTTTCATTCTGTTGAAATTGCAGATTATCCTTTTCTGCTTTAATCAAACTGTTCCTAGAGCAGTGTTTACTATTACTGAAAGCTACTAATTACTCCTATTTACATAACTAACAGGGCATACTGTGGTGCAATATTTGTTTTCTGATTTTTCCTGAGATCATTCTTCATGCTTGTTTTGAGATATGAACTGACCCAAAGGACTTTCTTTTTGCCGCTTTCCTGATTTATGACACAGGTGTATATGCTTATGTTCTATAGTCCCTCTTTGCTCTCTGTTCTCTCAGGTGTCGCCGAGTCCTCATAGCCCGTCATTTTGATGAAGTATGGGATTCTGCAAACTGCAACAGAATGTGTGACAACTGCTGTAGGGAGAACTGTGAGTAAATTGTTTTTATAACCAAGGACAGAGAACATGGAGAAGGTTGGCTTAAAGAAATATCTAGTTTAGACAAAGTGTGAGCAACTTCTGTAAAGTGTGCTCCTAATATTGCCTGTTTCCAAGGTGCAAACCTTGTTATCAACATCAGGTTTTGGTGGCTTAGTGTTGCCGAACTCAGGGTGTTTAGCGGAACGCTTCCTGGTTTGGCTTTTTGCCAGAGGCCAAACACTTTGGTATCTTTCAGGCTCAGCAATTCCTCTGTTCCCAAAAGTGAAGCTGGGGCAAGGGGGAGGAGATTGACTTACCTGTTTTAAAAAGATTCTGGTATGTGTTGGTTTTGGTTCAGGATTTTTTTTGTGGTTAAAAGCTTTATTTTGAGCCTCTTGCTCTCCGCATGCCAAACTGTTCACACTTGGGCATGAAAAGGCAGAGTTTGCACGTGTCCTCTGACAACTTGCCTGGTAAAATCTCTGAGGATTTCAGTGCTGCATGCTCATGAGACCTACCTGTGTCAGGACTGTGCATGGCAGTTGTGCAGAGCAACCGAGTGCGCTAATTCAGGATTTCGCAGTGTGTTAGCCCTAACAGCACAATTTCTGTCTAGTGTGGGCTCTACCTTTGGGAGAAGGTTGGGATCATAAGAGGGAAAGCGTATGGGCCAGACGTAGAGAGGACTCGGGAGATGAACTGAAAGAAGACCTACTGTGTGGAAAAAGAGGATGGTTTCAGTAGGACATGGTTCTGGGACATAAGTTCTTTTGCTGCTTTGCCCACGAACGTCCTGGGCAGTGTTGGGTAGCTAGCTTAAACTACACTTTCAGGGGTGATCATTGGCAAATTTAATTGTCATTTTTGGTACTCATCCAGAAAGCCGTAAGTCTTAGCAGATGCACAAAGTATCTGTTGCTGCACTTACTGAGAGCTGTGGTTTAGACACAGGAAATCCCATATAAAGGTAGAAAGCTGTGAAAAGAGTGCTGAGGAAAAAAGGGTGGTCTCGGGCATCTCTAACGATACACAAAACCACCTTAAATTTCTTGAGGAGCAGAGGAATTGTAATATGTGGAAAATACCTTCTCCTCATACCTCGTATCTGTTGTGAAGCATTTGGAAATGTCGTGATTGGCACTTGAAAAACTTGAGAACAACTCTGTATTCAAAACTGTTCTCATAACTAGACTTTATTTCCCTGTACGTTTTTTGAGGGGGAAAGTACACAAAACAAAGATATTTAACTTCTTTTTCTTTATACAGTTCGCTATAATAAACTGTTTTGCAAAATCGTGCAAGTAATGATGTCTTGTTATCTTATAGTTGGAAATGGGGCTTAGTTGTGATTTATACTGGGAAGTTGACAAGAGTATGGAGCTGGTTTGTACCCAAGACTTACAGGAACCATGTGATGAAGTGTAGTTGAAATATATCCTGTTTACTGCTGGTTTACCCCCAGGGCCTTTTAATAGATAAGCAAGGTCTGAGGAAACCTAGCAGTAGTACTAGTTTTTCAGTACTTAGTTCTTAGTATTGGAGGAGGCAGTTGGGGTAACTCTATGCCATAATCATCATGCTTCTACTGCATGGTCAGATTATGTACTACATGGATGTGTTAGTGCTTGGAATAATTATTCATGACAAAGCTAATTTGTATAATGGCATTAATACTTTCTTCTGTGCCATTTTTTCTGTGTCTTAAGAGAGGAAATGTCTCGCTTATGTTCTTAATTCCTCTTTGCTCTCTAATCTTTCTATAATAAACATTATGGGTGACGAAAAGGAATCCAGCTGCAGAGTAATACAGTAGATACTTTACAAATTTTATGTTTCGTAAATGCTGCTTTGAAATAATTCGTGTGGTTTATAATGTTAAATACATGTAAAAATGTGTTTTTAATAATTATGTAAGAAGATAAATCTAAGTTTGGGTACAAATATATCCTAATTTTATGGAGGAAAAATTACAGCTTTATTTGTTAAGTTATTGTTTAAAAACAGACAAACAAAACCCATTGCTATTACATGGCACATAGATATATATTTATAGATATATATATGAATATATATATATCTATAAACATATAAAAGTGCATGTATATGTATACACCTAATGTATATATGGATACAATCTAAATAACTGTAAATAAATTGCTATTTAAATGTTACTTCACTTTTATTTGTAGCATGTGAGAAGATGGATATAACAGGATACTGCAGGGATCTAATCAAGATACTTGAGCAAGCTGAAAACATGAGTGAGAAACTCACGCCACTGAAATTAATTGATGCGTGGTCTGGGAAAGGTGTATCAAAACTCAGGGTGGCTGAAGTTACTCCACCAAAGCACCCTCGAGAGGAGCTGGAGAGAATTATTGCCCATTTACTCCTGCAGCAGTATCTGAAGTATGTAAGATGTCTGCTGCTTCTTTTTTTTTTTTTTTTTTTAACATCTAGTAGTCATTTTTCTTTGCTCTCATATTACTTCTGTATAGTCTTAACGGATACGTGCTGTAGGCTCCTTTTTAGCCTTCTTTCAGGTGCATTTAATGTATTTTTAAAAAACCTCAAAACATTATTGTATTTCTACTTCAAAATGTTTAAACAGAAGTTGGAGCAACATTTGAAATGCTGCGTCTCTCGCCATTTTAAAGGGCTGGAGTCTTCTGTATTTAGGTTGAACCCTTAATCTGCAGCAGGCTTCATTTTGGAGAAATCTGCTATTTCTAGAGTCCATTTACATTCCATGCTTAACAAAGCAAATGGGGTTTCCCAGATGAAGTCCAAGTCAGGTCAGGCTGGCTAATGTGGAAAGCAGTACTCAGAAATTTTAAGCAAGCATAATGAAAATAACAACGGTGCTTCTCTTGTAACCTGGCTGTTTGCGTGGTATGTTTTGTCATTTCATAGAATCATAGAATACCAGGTTGGAAAGGACCACAAGGATCATCTGGTCCAGCCTTTCTTGGCAAAAGCACAGTCTAGACAAGATGGCCCAGTACCCTCTCCAGCTGAATCTTAAGTCTCTAATGTTGGAGAATCCAATTTAGAAGTTCTAAGCCTACATAAAAATTGAATATTTAATACCATTATTTTTGTTTTAATTTTTTTTGCCATCTGTACAGTTGATTTTTTTCTTTTTAAATACTCTTAAGAGGGTGAGCAGATGACTTAGATCTTTTTTCCTCCATGTATTCCAACAGATTGTGTGTGTGTGTGTAAAGTTCCACAAACTGAACTATGTTAAGTGTTGGGCAGACTTGCTCTAAATTAAGTAGCTATCCACTTGAACAGATAAAGCAGAATCAAGCTGCTATTTGAAACATCCATCAGAAGGGTTAATGTGTCCCATTTCCCCACACAAGGCTCAGCCTGTCTCTGTCTCCAGCCTTCCCTTGTAACACTGATTTAATTTATGCAGGGAAGACTTCAGCTTCACAGCATTCGCTACAATATCCTACCTGAAGATAGGACCAAAAGCAGGTCTGCTGAAAAATGAGGGACACATCATAACTATAGAAGGGATAACAAACAAGAAAAGTGTTTACAAGGTATTTATATCTACACTGACATCCTATATGGAGATCTTTTCCATTGTAATTTATTTTAATAGTTTGGTATCTGCTCAATATACGTTTTCATAGTAATGCAATCAACAGGATTTAAAATAGACCTCATAAGTATCTTCTCTCGTGTGGGAACACCAAAAAAGAAATAGTATTAGATTTTTAATAGAATTGTTTATAAATTACAGGACAAACCATCTCAATCTTCGAATTCAAAAGGAAGCAGAGAAAATGCCCAGACTGTTTCAAAGACTGTACAAGATTCAGTTGTGAAGAAGTCACAGGAACATAAACGGCCTAACTGTGGTCCTAACTTAAAAGCAAAGAAGCTTAAACTTCAGGCAGGTGGAGATGACCAACCAGTAGTTCTTGACTGAGTTTCACAGACTACATTTAGGATCTAATTGTGTTTGTTTCTCCATGGACAATGCAGCATGTAAGTTCATTTTGTGTTTTAGTAATGGTATGGGTTTTTCGCATTTTTTAAATAAAAACCAAGGAAACAAGTATGTTTGTAACTCTCAAATATAGAAGAACTCTAGTTGTCAAGGGAAAAATAACTGGTGTGCATCTTATGATACAGCAATGACTACAAAACGTAAGTAACTACTGTGTTGCCTTTTTAACTCTTTTGGAAATACAATGTATAGTACAGTATTGCAGAACCACGCAGGCTGGAAGGGGCTTCTGGGGATCATCTAGTTCAACCACCTATTCAAAGCAGGTCCAGTTGAAACAGGGTGCTCAGGGCTGTGTCCAATTAAGTTTTGACTGTTCCCAAAGTTGGAGATTCCACAGTCCCTCTCAGTACCTGTTCCAGTGTTTGACCATCTTCATGACCAAAAGAAAAAAGGACATTTCTTAAAGCTAAATATTTTTTCCTTTGTTACAAGTTGTCTGTTGCCTCTTGCCCTACCACTGTGCTCTTTTGAGAAGAGTCTGGCCCCATTGCTGTTATGCTCTTCCATTAGGTCGTTAAAGACAACAGCAAGATTGCAACAATCACTCCTCATTCCTCCTGGTTTTCTTCTTTTTTAATCTGGAAGAAATCCAGTTCTCTGTTTCTCCTCTCTTAAGCCCCTGCTTCTCCTCTCTGAGCACCTAGGCAGATGGGTAGCCCTCTGCTAGACTCAATCCAATGTAACTGTGTGTTTCTTTTACTAGGAAGTGCAGAACTTAACCCAGCACAGTAGCAGTGATCTTGCTAGAGCCGAATACCCAGAAAGAGTCTTTCCCCCAAATTGCTGGTTACGCTCTTGCTGATATAGTCTACTATGCAGTTGTCCTCTGTACTGCAGAGGCACACTGCTGATTCATGTTCAGCTTGTTATCTACCTGGAAGTACCTTTTCTGCAAAGGTACTTTCTAACCAGTCTGGCCCCAGCCTGTGCTGTTGCATGGTGTTAGTCCATCCCAGCTGCAGGGCTTTCTTTTGCCTTTAACCTAGAGGTCCCTGTCAGCCCATCTGTCCAGTCTGTCTAGGTCCTTCTGAGTAGCAGCCCTGCCCACTGGCTGGAGCACACTCCATCCCCATACCTAGATTGTGAGTGAAGACCCTAAACTGTATTGGCCCCAGTACTCATCTGAGTGTTGCCACTAGTAAATAGCCACCAGGTGGACTCCGTATCACAGATCCCAACCCTTCCAACCAACAAGTCCAGACAACTTTCTACCTCCCTTGTTGTACATTTATCCAGTCTGTATCTCACTGATATTTTTAGCTGTTAAGGAAATTATAGCAGATCAGGTCAAAAGCCTTGCTAAAGTCAAGGTATAGAACATCCATTGCTACCCTCTTATTCACACAGGCAGTTATTTCAGTCTGGTTGATCAGGTATGGTTTGCTTCTGGTAGATCTAGCTGGCTGTTCCAAATCACCTCCATGTGTCTGAAAATGTCTTCTGAGAGTATTTGCTCCTTAAGTTTTCTGGGGAAAAGCTCACTGGCATGTTACTCCTTAGACCCTCCTTTTTGAATACAGGTGAGATATTTGCCTTTTCCCAGTCATCAGGAATGTCCCACAGTCTCCAAGTCCTTTCAGAAATTATAGTCTTGCACTGACCTCTACTACCTTTCTCAGTACCTCTCAGTACAGCCCATCCAGTCCTGTGGATTTGTGTCCAGGCAATTGGCTTAAGTGATCTGTAACTCCAGCTTCCTCTACTGCTTTACTCACAAAGACTGTTAGTAGGCTTGGGGACCTGGGAGGTCTGAGGGCAAACCTTACCAGTGAAAATGAGGCAAGAAAAAGGGTTGAGTACTTCAGTTTTATCCATGTCGTGTGTCACTAGTTCCCCTACCCTCTGAGCAGGGGACCATGCTTTCATTACCCTTCCTTTTGCTGCTGGGGTACTTAGAGCAGCTCTTCTTACTGCTCTTCACAGTAAGCTCTTACCTTTCTAACTCCCTCCCTGCATGCTCACACAGTGTCTCTATTTGTCCTATGTACCTTCTTCCATTATCTATAGGCTTTTTCTTGTGTTTGAGCCAGCTGAGCTGTTCATGCTGGCCTTCTGCCACCCTTGCTTGAGCTTCTGCACATAGGAATAGACTATTTGTGTTTTGAGAAGGTTGTGGTTTGGAAATCAAGCAGCTCTTCTGAGCCCCTTTACCTTCCAGGGAAGCCTCCCTGGGATCCTGACAAACCCCTGAAAAAGCCAAAATCTGCTCTCCTGAGGTCCAAGGCAGTGGTTCTACTATGTCTTCCTCATTTTTCTGTTGAGTTTGAAATTCTGAATCACACAGTCACTGAGCAGCATCTGAGATCTGAGCACCTAGTAAGAAACAAACTTCCTGATGTCTCCACTCCCCCCAGGAGGGATTGTCTGGTAACTCTCATCTTCCTTTTTCTTCATTGTGTAAACCCTTGGCTCAGGCCCAGCTGGCATTGATGCATCCCTTGGTGGAATCATCATCCTCATCTTTCTCGGGGCACTGTACCTACCCTGCAATGGCAGAACTGTAGGTGGAGAAGGAGAACTTCTGTGTTGCTGGAAGCAAGAGGTTTCGAGCCTTCCCTCCTGTGGGAACCTGAATCCCCAGCTCCTGTGAGGGTAGTCTCAAGGTTTTCCCTCCTTTGCAGCACAGGACTCAGGTGACCCTTAGCTCCTCAGAGTCTCTGTGAAGACCCTGTCATCCCCTGTTCCTCCTCCCGGTTGCAACACAGGCTGTTCGCCTCGTCCTGCAGCTCCTTCAAACAGCAACTCAGCGCTGCAGCCAGGGCACAGCTCCCACCCATCAGGCTGTTGTCACCAGCCCCATGGAGAGACATCAAACATCCAGAGACCTGGGCTGCTGCAGCACCCTTCGCTGGAGCCATGCGTGGTCAAAGCCTCTGCTGTGCCCTGGACAGTTCTTCCAGCTCAGGTGCGTGCCACCATCACTGCAGTTTTGAGCAGAGAGATGTGGCCTGTTTCTGCAATACTTATACCTACTACAGCGTATTTGAGTACTTAAGGGTACTTTAGGGAAGAATTTCAACTGGGCATTGTTACAACATTGCACTACTTCTGAGTTGTAGACAATTTTGTGAAATATTATATATATTTCTCTCTTTAAAACATGTCTGTTGCTCTTAGAACTGGATTTCTCTAGCTTGTTATTCAAACAAAATTGCCACTTCTGTGCTTTTCTGAAATACCTAAATTTATGTTTAAAACCAAGACTTTTCTTGATCTCAGCTCTTCATTTTGTAAAAGTTGGGAAATACAGAAAAAATGCTGCTCAAGAAACACTTCCCCCCCCCCCCTTCCCCTTTTGAATTGGCTTATATTCCAACTACAGATCTGTGTTCTAATTAGAAGTCAATACAGTTGTCTTAAGAAATATTCTTCCACTCTATAAACACAGGAATATGACTGTCATGAAAGCTGCATACTTTAAGCCCTTCATGTGGGCTACATAAAACTTAATCTTTGGGTAGTTTCTGAATTCTAGTCTCTTAACTAACTTCACTACTCCATGTAGCCATTTGCTTATGTTCCTGTTGGTTGTGGACATGGAAAAGAGAAAGCAACAAGAAGAGAGCATGGCTACTTGCCTGTGGCTTGCAGTAGTAGCCCGTCTCCCCCATTTTAAAGAGCAACCTGTCTCTCTTGGCTCGCCTACGATTCCTTTCACGTAACGTCTTTGTTCTGTCAAGATAAGAGGGTGCCAGTGCTTACTGCTGCAAATGTTCTTGCAGGACCTCATCCCACAAAGCCAAGTGGCTGATGGCAATTAAATACCTGTCTGGGTGAACACAGAGTTTCTCCATAATGCACAAGTTCAATGCATGCTTGGTCAAATCTATGATAGCAGAGAAAAGATGATAAAAATAACACAGGATTACAAAGAGTAGAACAGAAGAAGTTTCAAGATGTTTCTCAAGTAGTGGGATTTTGCTAGTTCAGAAATTATGGTAGAATTTTGAGGTTTGGAATCTGATTGAAACTGGTACTTTTTTCCTCAGCAGAAAGCCAGAAAATTATATTTGAACACTGTCAGAACCTGAGATTGAACATGAGAAGACATTAGTGTAATAGCTGCAAAAGGATTAGTGATAGATTACCTTGAAGAGTTCGGAAAAAATATAGGCTGCTACTGAAATCTGAGAGTTTGGTAACCAATAAGGCCTTTTGCTGCTCCTGAGAACTTGGTGCTTTCAGTTCCAGTTGTGTCGCTGGGCTGAGGAGAAAGGCCTGAAGAGCAGCTCTGGCCACACTTTAAATTCCTGAGTGGCAACAACTGCTGGGCTTTCGTTTTGTTTATGCTTAATCTTTAAGCAGTGCTTAATCTCAGCAATGCAGATGTCATAGGAATGCTATTTATTAAAAAGAATTTTTGAACCACATGATAATACAAATAAGAGTGCATGGTTCTTTCCTTGCCCCTCAGGGTTATAGATTTCTCCTCTAACTTCTTCTATACTAGAAGATTATGTATATTGAGCTGCTACTTCCAGGACTGTAAAATGCTGTTGGGATAAATTCAGTAAGCAAGAAATTACCCTTATTAACTCAATAGAGTCTCATATCAACCAAGAACCATATGACCTCCTTTCTCTCACATTTATTTCAAGAGGTGGCTAGAACACTATTGCCATTTTAATATTTACATCTAATTATATAAAAGGAAGAGCTTCATAATAATGGCAGGCTCATTTTCATACAGTAAGTAGACAGTGATAGTAGAGGAGCAAAGCCTGTGTACTAGCGTGTTCGACATTGAGACAACACAGAATCACAGAACAGCCCCAGCGACATCTCATTCTGGCCTTCATTGTTCAAAGTTTGTGTTCTGTACATAGCTGAGTAGAAAATACATTTACTTCAGAAATAAACTTATGGAAAGATTGAATACATTTTATTTACTTTTAAAAAGTGAAGGCTCCTTCAGATTCAACTGAACACAGCGCTATCTGAGCAGCATAGCGAAGCCCACTTTTTAAGACTGCTATATATTAATCTACTCCAGATGAAAACTCTTTGCCAACACTAATCCACTTGCTTTTGTTGCTGCATTTCCACGCAGATTAATTTAATTCACCGGTCAATATTTTGACAAGATCAACACAAAATCTTCATAAAGGATTGCATTTATCCCTCATTTCTGGTAATCCTGAGGAAATGGTTTTATAAAACTCTGCACAAAATGAAAGAGGGGTTTTGTTCAATCAAAATAATCTTCTATATCAATATCTGGATTCAGAAGATCTTCACCATAGGCTGAAAGATCCATTTGATTTAAAATTAAGTTTTCAAAGGTTTCTTCCAAGTCTGTTTCACCAATCAGCACAGCTCCCATCATTCGGCCATTCTGCATCACTACTTTAACATACTCTTGTCCCTTGGTACATCTCAGCATCAGTTCATGGTCTAAACCCAAGCCTTGAGCATTGTATTTTCCCAAAACCACCACCTAACAGAGGGAGAAAGGAAAAAGCACTCATGAGATGATTGTAGTGGTTTTCAGTATTTCTGCTGGTAACAGTTCTAAGCTTCAAAAGACTGATGTAAATAGGGAAATATTTGTCCTTAGGGAACCTCTCCCATTCATTTGCTTGCAAACCCACAACAGAATGAAAGATCTTCACCGTGAACTGTCACACACAAAACCTAATACTGAATCAGTTACTGTGCTGAACTGTGTTGAATTTATCAGTGAACAGAAACTTAATGAAATGGAATATATGCAGAGATGCCAAGTAAATCAGCTGTCACTCACCAATTAAAATTTGTAATATATCTGAAGATCTCTGCCCTCTTCAGTTTTAGCAAAGTTATTATGAATGGAGAAAATCTAAACTAAGATTAATTATTTTATAAAGAAAACTGGTTTGTCAATACTAAAGCATCTGCTTGGTGTTGGCAGGTGAATATAAACAAGCAATATGTCTGTTACTTAGTGGTTTAAGACTGTTCTTTACCTTGTAATTGAAAAATTTTGTAACATGAGCAAATAGTTCAAAGCTGAAATCCATATCAATAGGTTCCCCTAAAGTATCAGCTGCCATGCACTTTGCTGCATACCATCCCATCTGCCTAGCTTGAGTCCACAGTCTCATCTAAAAAAAAAAAATAACAAAAGATTTAAAACCACAGATACATGTCACTGTGCAATGACTGACACTGTGCTCATCAATGCTTACTAAGTGTCTTCATTATACTCAGGCTGAACAGCTTTGGCCACACAGATAAAGTTATCCATCATCAACCCAGGATTATGTACTTGTTCACTGGCTTCCGCTTCAATTAAGTTTTCTTCTTTCCCATCTATGTAATAGTGTGTAATTTAATTTGCAGATTAGGCTGCTGCTAAGTACACAATTATATGACTTGATTTACCTGATGCCACACAGGACTAGGTTCCCATGATGCTGTGCAGATATCTCCAGCTGCATATATATCTGGCAGGGATGTGTGCATGTGTTTATCTACTTTAAGACCTCCATCTTCACCTACAGCAAACTGAAGTATTTACACAGATGAGCAACAAGAAAAATAATAATTTAAACTCAGTAATTCAATTTCGTCCACCTTAAGCAGTTATCTCATGTTACTTTTTTAATAGCAGACTCATAGAAGTTTCGGTAAACTCACTATTCTGCTTAATCACAACATTTGAAGATCTAAAATTATATGAATAAATACTATGGGAACCCAGCAAGATGCTCTTCTGGATGCCATGGAGCAACAGAGAAAAAAGATCATTCGGTGTAAACAATTCATGGCTATTCATTCTCCCACCTAATCTGGCTCAATCAGGAAAGATTGATAAACACAAGAGAAACACTGTGTTCAAACCTCACAATCTCAAGACTCCATCTTCAAGGGAAGAAAACAGATCTCCCAAAGAGTGCCATAATCAAGTATTTTTCACAACTTTCCACATATGAAAGTATTGCCTCCCTGTATTATGATGCGACCCCACACTCTAGAGTATTTATCCTGAATCTTATCAAACCTAGAACCCTTCGTATATGCAAAGACAAAAATCAACCTACAAAAGCAGAATTCCCTAGCAATCTCTGCACCCGTTTCTCACCAGATTTAAGAACAGTATTGTATTTTATAAGTGACCTTCACATGTCCTTTAAAATATCTCAAACTATGCATTAAAAAAAGTTTAGAACAGCATTACATACTGAATAAAATTATTTAACGCGAGACTATCTAGAGTAGCAAGACCTCCGTGGTGAGATACAAATGCATAATTTCTAGAACACAGCAGCATTTAAAAAATATTATTACTGATTCTTAGGCAGAGAATTAACAGAGCTTGCCAAATCTCAAGTCACATTATGTACGTTACAGGGACAACCAAGTCTTAAGAGTTCATTTTTGTTTTTTGTCAAGGCCAGAAAATACCACTGCAAATACCTAATTCCTAATCTTACTTTATAATGTAGGCCTTGAAATATTTCATGGCTCAACATAAGTTGTATGTTGTAATTTTCTTCTGCTTTATTCAGAGGATAGTGTTTTACTGCCTAATCAGAAGGAACTCCAAAACACCAAATACCCTAACGCACTGGTTTTGCCTGGGATAATTTTCTTCACAGTAGCTTGTATGGGCCTGTGTTTTGGGTTTGTGCCGAAGACAGTGCTGATAACACAGGGATGTTTTGGCTGTTGCTGAGCGATGTTCACACAGAGTCAAGGCCTTTTCTTTTTCTCATGCTGCCCCACCAGTGGTAAGGCTGGGGGTGCACAAGAAGCTGGGAGGGTGACACAGCGGGGACAGCTGACCCCGCTGACCAAAGGGATACCCCAAACCATACAGTGTGCTCCCAAGAAAAGCTGGGGGGAAGAAGGAGGAGGTGGGGACGTTCATAATTATGGCGCTTATCTTCCCAAGTAACCATTATGTGTGAGAAGCTCTGCTTTCCTGGAAATGGCTAAACATCTTCCTGCTGATGGGAAACAGTGAAGTCCTTGTTTTACTTTGCTTGTGTGCACAGCTTTTGCTTTGCCTGAATTGTCTTTATCTCAAACCATGAGTTTTCTCACTTTTAACCCTTTCAACTCTCGTCCCCATCCCACTGGGGGAGGAAGTGAGCTGCTGTGTGGTGCTGAGCTGCCGGCCAGGGTTAAATCAGGCACCTAACATGGAGAAGAGAATGATCTCAAGGCCTGAAAATTCACATGGCAGCTACAAACTCCATAATCGTCATCCATGTTCGGATGCTGATTCCAAGCGTGACTTCCCTTGAATAATACGAGCACCTTTCCTGATGAATATTGGAAATAACTGCTTCCTTCCCAGGAGAAAATTTTAAAATTTGCAAGATAAGAATACGGTGCAGAATTAACACAAAAAGTATTCTAAATCTTTTGCCACATTAACCAATTATACAAATGTTTTTCTCTCTCTCTCTAGGCCTAATCTTAACAATTTATATTGTATATATACTGTATATCAGTACATATAATGAGTAGCAATATAACAGGCCAAGAACAGTAATGAAATTAACTTTTATGTTGGGTATTTCCAAGTATTTCCTGCCCTATTTTGAAATGCTGTACAACATTCAAAACCTTTATCAATCAATATTTCACATCAGAAGCACAAACCAGCTAAAAGGGACTATTTCACCTTACTTTAAAAAAAAAAAAAAAGCTTAAACTTCAAAAGAAATCAGTATACTTACATTATTGCCATCAATAAATGGTTTAGTGTTTGGCACAACTCCAGTTGCACTGACAATAAAATCGCATCCATAGATTTTTCCATTAGTTAATTCCACATATACAGGCCATAGCACTGAAAAAGTGGAAAATTTTGCCCTGAGAATGTAACCAACAGAAGTTATTAATGATGTCTTATAATAAGATATGAAATAAAAAGAAGAAAAACAATCTTTTGTGATATCTAATTGATTAGGGAGGAAAAAATAAAATTTAAAAATCCCTCAAAAAAACAGGTATTACCTGTAACAGTTTTTGCCTTTGCTCAGGAGTAGAGAAATAAGATTTTGGAACTTAGCTCCAAGTCCTACTATTGGCTTTCTCTAGAATTTTTGTAAGTCAAAACCCTCATTTGTAGGAGGAAAATATGATGTCCTTCCACTGCTTGAGGCCCATGGGATGTTTTCTGAACTACACAATTGCCAAATACTCTATTGCATATAGAGATGCACAGGAAATGCCTCAAAAGCAAAAAGAACATCAGACATTTGACTTCCTAGAATCTTAAGCTGAAAGTAACTGGCTATTAAAATCGTATTTTAAATATTAATTTTCATTCAGTAGAATTTATAGATACAAAAAGTAATGAAACAGTTATATTTTCTTCTACTGTCTTTGAAGGATTACATCAGTTTTGACACTAAATGGTTTTTTTGGGGGTTTTTTTTTGCTTCTGTTTTAGGTCCACTATTAATATATGATTTTATCAGACCGTCCCAGTGAGGGATTATTCTGCATACAGGATTTAGGTGACTTTGTGGAAAAAGGGTCTGACTCATAACATTCTGTAGTTCAACTGTAGCTCATAAATCAAATTCTCAACTACTATAAGTTGCTAGAGCTCCATTTAATTTATACAAATAGAGGATTTATTTTCCAAATCTGTATTTGCTCTAAAACAGCAAACAAGATCAAACATGCTCCAGCACTGCATTATCTTCAACATGTTATTTCTAATCAGCACTGACACCTACCATCATCTGGTTCTGCATTTTTCTCTTCCTTAGGAAAAGTCAAAGAAGTCCGTTGCAGCTGTATGAATTCTTGCTGAGAGTGTATTTTCTTTACTTCACATAGTATTTCAATATGTACTTTATGAGAAAACTGAAGAAAGATTGACAAAATTGTAAACATAATGATTAGCAATAATAATATTTTTAGCAGCAAGTACACCTTCATCTAAATTGACATTACTAATCTGGAAAAAACCCCCCACATATATCCTGTCCTGAAGCACAGCACATTGGCTGAGTTCCCACGCTTTTTCCTTTTTTGGTACAGATCTAACCATAGAAAATTGTAATTTACCTGTTTTTTCAGCAGCTGATGCTCCTTGAAATTTCATTACAATTTAGACTTTCCTGGCATGCCAGAAAACATATACAAGTTCCCCTGAGTTTACAGGAAGAGAATTCAGAACTTACCAGAACAGAAAGAAAGTAAACTCATCTTACTGTCGTTCAGGATTTCAAATCCTTCATTTTTCTATCATGAATTAAATGCTGATAACAATAATGAATTTATATTCTAAATTATGTGAAAAGAAAAAGAAAATATCTTCTATTCCATCAGCCCATGTTTCAACCACTTACTCCTATTCTGACCTCGAGACAGAATTTGGAAAGTTACCTGTGTCTCAAAACTATTTTAGGGATTCAGGCCTTGAATGGTTTCACTCTCCACTACACAAACATCCTTTAGTTGATACTGTAAAGCCAATTCCGTAGAATCTATGACTGATCAGCTTTGAAAGGTCTTTTTTAAAAATGTCTGTAACAGATGCTAACACCTAACAGCTGAGAAGTTAATAAAAAACTAAAAATCCTCACATTGCATAGTTTTTTATCAGGTTATTTCAAACACGAAACTCTTCACAATGCTCATGTCCGCTACTGATTTTGCATTTCATTATCTGCTGTGACAGAAGACTGATGTTCCCTGTGCCTCTGTACAAATCCTACTGTCCTATTTTTCATGTATGAAAATGTTCATATGGCAGGTAAAATCAGGACAATAGAGGTACCACTGCTTCTGGTTAAAGCTAGGATTGACACCACTTCTACCGAAATATGCAAACCAACGTTTATGGTTCAGTTCGAAGAGCACATCACTAAAACTATGCCAAGGGATCTGATTAGCCACCTTTTTTCCTGAAGCAGAATATTACTGTTATTTGTGTTAACCTATTTTCCTGCTTAATTCTGACAGTTCAAGCACATTTTATTTTTATTTTTCTAATAATCCGGAATATAACATTTCACCTTCTGTCACTCTTACCCACTTTAAGCAACATTTAAGCATATGTGTAAGCAAGAATACGGCCGTACCTCTTTAGTCCCTTTAAGATGTAAGCCCTCATGCCAATCAGGGCCTAACGCACTGCCCAGTTTGTCAGATGCTGCTACGCGTCTGTCCTTTTCCTCACTTCCTGAAGGACAGAGGTGAAGAATATCAGATTTAGCACGCATACTTCATTGCCCACAGAATTCAGAAGAAGGATTCTCAATTAAGAGAAACATGATCTGGTTGCCAAAAGGGAAGACAAAAGGGTGTGATGTCCCAAAGCCCATTAATTTGCAGACAAATCAGACTCCAAGCCAGTATTTTTAACACCGTCCAACAGTATGCCTTTCATTACTTGACTTGTCTCCGAAACAACCATGCCCTGTGAGGTGCCTGCATGGACCCTTAACAGCCAGACAGACCCCAACAGCACCAGGGTTCTGGGGACCCACTGTAGACTTAGTTACTTAATATCACCACTAATACTTAAATTGACATCCACCTGCTAGCAAATGTGCACTGTCCTCACCATCGCACAAAAGTGCAAGTTCAAACATACTATGACACATATGAAGAACATTGAGAGTGTGATTTTGTCATGTTTAGGCTGAATCTTTTACAATTTATTCTTACGACCTGAAGTCTAGAACATGCTCTTCTTCTTGTTATTATTTTGGTCTTGCATATGTTTGTGTAATGTTTGTTATGCAGTTCTAGTTAACTGTTGTTATTAAGACTGCAGTTTCACTGCATCTGAAATAATGTTCTGTGAGGTTTACCTGGTCCTCCAAAAGCTTTACTGCAAGCTCCTTCCAACAAAATGCTGACATTATTTAGAAAAACATTAAAATATTAAAGAAAACAGGACAAGTTCTTCAGTAGATAGAATACAGGAAATTAAATGAAAACTTGGCAGAGATATAAAGACAAGCACATTTTACACAGTTTGTAGGACACTGTATTACATGCTGTCATGTGTCTATTTAAATTCTGGATGGGTTTTTATATTACTTTTTTACTTTTAGCTTTTTAGAGAAGGAAATGCCATTGATGATAACAGAAAACCTTACTTACTGCCTGCTAAATTAACTGATCTTAGGACTATCTTTAATACTAAATGCTGCTGCTGCAGTGTAGGAGACTAAAACACCGTACCTTCCATTGTGTACTTGGTTCTTTTACATTCAATTGGAGTCTCTCGTGTTTCAGCAGTTAACTTTGGAATGAGAAATTCAGCTGCTCCTGCATCAAAAAAAGTGTTCCCGATGGCTTTGTCTTTGATAGCCCAGATTACTTCACAGCCTTGAATTTCATACCTGTGGACATTTAAACAATGGATAAAGTGACACACTACTTGAAAAGGATTTGACTCTTAGCAACACAACTAGAAGCGTGCAAGGTTTCATTCTAGAAGCTAGAAATAATGGATACAAGACTTTTAAACCTATCAAATCCACTACTGCTTCTAACTACTTACATAAGGAGCCTATTAAAAAAAAATCTCTTCAAGTTGACAGGTCACACTTTCTCACCAGCATGACCTTGATTGAACCAGGGCAGGAGGTGAGGGGAGGCAGATTAAATTTGTAACAGTAATACTTAGTTATTTCCTGCTCCCCACACTGAAAAAAATGTGCATTTTTGCCAGACTGCCCATTGCCAAGAACAGGTATTTGGATGTTGTTTGTACTACCTGGAACATGAACTAGTAGAGACATGCAGAGGACAAGTTAGTGAAAGTGAAAAGGTGATTCTGTGCAACACAAAACAAGGCCACATAATTGCATTATACAGGGGGTTCTGTAACCTAGCCGACTGCAGGACCACACAGTTCAGTATCCTACATGTGACAAAGGCCACGTCAGGCACTTCAAAAGCTCCATCAACTTAAATCAGGCTGGGTGCAAGATAAGCTGCCTCTTTATTCCTGTTACGTCTTCTGTCTCCAGAAGTAAAACAAGTTTTATAATTTAAATATTGCCCTAACAGTCTTAACAGAAATCTCTGTATATTCTTGATATCTATGTGTCAAAGCTTCTGAAGCTTGCTGAACTTTATGTCACAGTAAGCACCACTACACTATGAAATTTTTTTAAAGCATTTAGTTGCAAAATTGGTTAAGAGCTACAATTTTATAAGTCAACCTTCTCCTAAACTCGTGCACACCAGATCTGACACTGCATTGTTAAAGATTTTATTTGCATATGTGTCATTAAAGCTCAGTCGTTTACTTACACTAATTCAAGTGCAATCCCACCATTTCCTACCACTACTATTCTCTCAGCTTGAGCCAAATTCTTCTGAAAAGCCTGTGTGAAGAAAGGAAAAAAGTCAATTACAACTTACATCTTCCCTCACACCTATCAATTATATACTTTTCAGTATTTTCTTTCTCTCAGTCTTCTTATTTTGATTTTCTCAGACTAATAATACACATTTACTTATGCTAAGATCCATTACAGAAGCTAACAAAACCTGTGACGTTCTGTCACATTACAGGATAAAGTTATTGATACAGCCTTACAAGTCTCAAATTGAGACAGGGGAAGTTAAATAATTACATGTAAGCCAATTTGACAGAGCCCTTAATAGAATCCAGGAGACATTTCTCTGTCCTAGAGACCATTAGCATTGTAGTATCTATTACTCCAGTTTTATCACAACTTGTATAACTTTCATGGTAATTTGCATAACATTAAAAATGCAAAAAACCAGAAATTAAGGAGCCTAAAAATTCCTGATCAGAAACCAGGAATTTAAAAAATAATTTGTATCAAATCTGAGAACCAATTTTATTTGTGAAAAAAAAACAACAGAAACAAATCTCCAAATCACATCTTAGTGGTGAAAGAAACAAAACACCCTACAGCCCAGACAGTGTTTTTTAGATCATATATAACCACTTCAAGTATTTTCTTTCAAACAGATCAAGAATCACGATTATCAGAACAATTATTGCAATCACACAAAAATTAGTTCATCCATGCTTCCGGTTTGCCTAACTAATTGTGTCAGAGAACCTAAACTATAAAAGACCACGAAAACCGCAGTCCTTTAATCTCTTCAGAGGAGGATACTGAAGTTGTATCAGAGGAGACTACTGAACGCAATTGATCATCATGAAAAAGAAAACAAACAAAAAACCAGAAACAAGTATTTTCAGCCTTATTCAAAGTTCATTATCAGTTTTCACAAATGACAGCCCAGTCTACTGTTTCCCAGTGGCCAACAGTGGATGCACATGGAAGACCATCAGAAGACAAGCACACAACAATACTACCCTGGAACACCCTCACAGCTTCCAGACACCAGTGGTGCCACTCAGGTGGCATCTTTCTCTTCAATTTAGACAAGATAAATTTATCAAGGCCTGTCTTTTTTGTGTGTTTTTTTTTTCTTCCCTCTTCTTCTAATTCCACCACCCCTCCTTTTTTTTTTTCCTTTTCTCAAACTCAGGTAAAGTTTTAATGTCCAAAACAACAACAATTTCATAGTTTCACTTCAGTTTGCTTGGAACGTAACTCCTTTTTTATTCTCAATGTCAAACTTCAGTTGATGAATTACAGTTCTTATGTTATGGAGAAGCAACAAGTGTTCACTTTCACCCTGCCTCCTCTAATTCTAAAGACCTATAGCAGCGAAACCTCACTTCCTACTTCCGAGCTGAAGTTTATTCTTTTAAGTCATTACTCATGTGAAAACTCTTCCACATGTTTGACTATAACCGTAACTCTTTCTGTACAGTGAGAAGCTACAGTAGAACTTTAAAAAAGCATCCTTCAGTAGCTTTTCACTTCAGGAAGTGGCCCTTCATACTGTGTACCAGATATACCTTCTCAGGGAAGTTTCTACTGGTGCCTACTTCCTGTTCAGAATTTCAGACTGGCTTCTGCCTGGAGGGAAAAGAATACCATTTATTCTAGATTATTATGTTAGAAATACTGTCTATGAGCTATCTATAAACTTAATAAATTTAGTGACTAATTAATTTATTTAATGGTAGCTTAAGGCTATTTCTCTGCTACCAATAGTGCACCTATTGAAGGATATATGATAACAAACATCATCCTATGTTTCTTCATTTCACTCCACAGTCATTTTTAGTATTTTGCACCAGAAACGAGAATATATTATACACTTATAATTCCAAAACACATTTACCTGTGCACTGTCAGTATCCCGGATTCCTAATACGTATGGGTTTCCTTCAAAAATTAATTTTGGTTTTGCTCCAGCACACAGGCAAAGTTTTTCATACGTATATTCTTTCCCATCTTCAGTGAAAATTTTCTGTTAAGAAATAAAAGAAAAAACAATTAGAGATATCCGAGAGAACATCAGCTTTTTTTTTTCCTTAATGTCATAGTATTTTGCAGATATTAAAAGCTATATCTGGCTTCTTAAAGAGTAAGCCTTCATACTCTCATCGATTGTGTGTCATTTATTTGCATTACATTCACCACAGACTTTCAAGCCTAAACATATGACATTATATGACAGGTAAAACGCAAAGTGTACACAGTACACTCAAAGGAAGATGAAATATAAGGATGACCACTTGGTGGCACTTTGTATTCACTATCCGTGCTAAAAAAAATCTGTTTTCTAGGTGACAATGTTCACTTACCCCAGTGACAGATATAAACCTGTGCACTACTATATGTTAGCAACTACAAATCTCATTCAAAACATTTCAACAACAGCAGACCTGTGTTAACTAGGGACAGGCTAGGGATACAGTTTAGAAAGACTGCAAAGTCTGTTCTTCGCTAAAGAAAAAGGGTAGGCACTAAACAAGCTACATCATGCTACAGCAAGCCATACTTAAATTTTAACATTTAATGACCTTCTTTGTTTTCCAAACTATAAGCTAAATAGTCTACAATACAGGGACAAAGAGAGTTTTTAAAGGTTTTCTTAAAACAGAGGCAAGAGATCCTCCAAATCCACATTCATGAAATATTCAGGTTCATAGAGACATACCTAAACTAAAAAGACATTATAACAATGATACAAGAATAACATTCAATTCAGAATATAAGAAGAATTATAATCTAACTGGAATCATATCTCTGTGACTTAAAATGAGCAAAACCAGTTTGGGATTGGAATGTGAGTTTTTGATAAATGCTGAAGTGAAAAATAACACGTTGACACAAACACTAACAAGGATCTATATGTGCTGTTAATGGCTCATACTAGCAACACAGTTCCCCCTGAAAAGAAGATGGATATGTTGGTTCTTTAAAGATTTTAATAAGAAAAATTGTTAATATATTGGTCTCTGTAGCAACAAGCAGTAACTTGGGAGTCAGAGAGATCTCCAATCAAGGGTTACAGAAATGTTGACACTTACACTGATATACAGTATTGGTTTCATTGACTGGTTTCTCTGCTGTTCCAATCAAGTATTTAATGCAATATCTCTAAGGTATCAAAGATTTAAATCTAAAAGATACCATTTCTTAACTAACAAGTAATTTTGATCAACAATTATGTCCCCTGCACATACTTCTACTTGAACAACAGTCTAAGTGATAAATGAAATTAAGGTTAGGAAGTATTTTCTTTTAATTTTGGTAACTTAACACTTTATATATAATAACCAGAATGTTCTTCAACATAATTTCATGCCCAAAATATTAACCTGTTTCTTAGATTTTTTTAAAAATAATTTGAAAAAACACATAAAAGAGAAAACATTAGCTTACATGTTCATCACTTTTCAATTGTTTTACTCCAGACTGTATAACTTTAATATTGGGATATCGTTTTTCTAATAGAGAACTTGGTTGCTCTTCTACATCAAATTCCTCAAGTGTTTTGGAGACCTGTAGGAAGGAGAGAGGTATTTAAATATATGAACCATTTACCCATGTCTTTTTCTAAAGCTTGTAACAAAATATGTTAAGTTCATTTCTAGTAAAGACATCACAAAATAAAGCCCATATTGTCTCAAAACATGCTGTCATGTTACTGCTAAAAGTTCCTTTTTATATACAGAATCTTTTCATGCCTATTCCAGGTAAAGAGTCAAAGTAGTACAGAGAATTTTAATTCTGAAGCTAGAGATTAAGCAAAAATGGAGAACGCTGATAGCTGCTTTAACTGCTATAATGTTTTATTCCATAAATAGATCATATTTTCAAGAGTTAACACTGCTTTTTAACTTACTTGATGCAGTGTTAAGACCCTGTTTTTCTGTTCATTGTAACTTTGATAAAATAACTCAATGATGTTCCCCCGTGCAAGCATCTTCCTCTCCTCGGCATTTTGCAACAAAACTTTTTGGTCAAAATAGCTTAAAGAATTACGGAAACACTTTTGTCTGGAATAAGTATTTTTATTCTATTAAAAAAAAAAAAATCTAGTGACATTTTCTTCAAAAACCTAATGATTCAAAAACTTGTTGTTGCAGGGAGTTGGCCCTCATGTCAGGAAAAGTGTTTACTGTTTTTCAGTTTGTAAACAGGACATATGTGATAAGGGTTTAAGCACACCAGATTTGAGGTCACCTCAAAGCACTTACTCAGCATCTCATCCATAGTCACTATCTGATAATCCAGAAACTCGTGAGAAAAAAAAAAAAAAAAAAGAGGCAAATCAGAATTGGAAAACATTCAAGTAAGTTAGGTTGCTTTGGGGTTTCCTCCAGAAGGCAGCAGCTGCATGGGAACCTCCAAGCCTTCTACTTTACAGAATATTCAAAGAGTCTGGAACACAGCTAGGAACCAGAAGCCACACCATGCTTGCAATTCAGAGAAATTAAGATGCTCATGTCCAAAACTCAGATGTTGCCTTTAGATACTGTTTAACTATTCCCTTATTCTTCAGATACTGAAGCGTCTGCTGATGTGAATTACAGACTTTCAATCTCTGCAAAGTGTGTCTTTCCTGGATACTCACTAGCCTATTGTCAGCACTCTCGAACTCAGAAGTTACTCTTTAGTTGGGTGTTACTCTGCCAGTCTCACACAGAGCTCTCAGTCACATTCTGAGCATCCCATTAGCCCCAGACAAAAAACACAGTGCAAAGAGATGCTGATAGCTAATTACAGCCACTAAATTCAAAGAATTGCTGTCCAAATCTCTCTCTGCTTTATTTTTCCCCTGAAGTGACTTCAATTAGGCATTCATACACCAACAAGGATTATGTTAAACCTGGCCTGTCAGATAAACCGCAGACTGGTCTTTTCTCTACTTGTCATGAGATACCCCTCAACTGTTAGATACCATGTTTCAGAAAGAGAGTCCTGAATGTAAGTGCCAGGTGCAAGCCCAGCTCTCAGTGCCTTAACTTACCCTGAGAGGTAACATCTAATTTCTCACTGGCTGGCAGCTTTGCACCCTGAGTTCTACGCAATCCAGTCTCCAACTCTTTCCACGCTCTGTGGTAGAGTTCAAAGTTCCCTCAGAGTGGGGAAAAGAGCAGTGCTTTCCAAGAACCAAGTACTTCTGTGAAACTAGCTTAATGAACCTACTAGCCAGAAATCTGAACTCACGTATGGATTTTATCTTCTTTTTCAAACCAGCTGGAAAAGGGTAATTGAATCACCAGCTGCTGGAGATGTAGATAAAGCTGAAGGCAATTTCAAAGAAGGCTATCCCTTTTTTTGTGACTTGTCAGAAGTCTGTTTCTGCCTGAAATTCAAATATACTACTGTATATGAGAACCATTAGCAAGACTAAGTTTTTAAAGTAATTTATTCCAAAGATACCATTTCAGTGCTTAAAATGGAGCACCCATTAACAAAGCAGTGAAATAAAGCTTCAGTAACTTAGAAAATACGTCAACCACGTAAGCACCCAGTTTAACCTTTGCTTGAATGTTGTGAATATATTCACCAATTACTAATAATTATGAATCACCATAAAATACCTCATCAGTCCTACTAACACTTATCACTGCAGTAACACTAATGTGAAAACAAGTTCAAAATCATAAGCATTTTCAGGTTTAGGTTCTAAATTATCTGTACAAACTTCTCAAGAGGTCTTACCAGAAGAAAAATGAAGTCTTTCTTACCTGTTTGAAATTCGTTACAGCTTTTATAACTGGAGAAGCTGTCATTAAAAAAATGTCTTCTGATGGGAATTCCATGGCCAGCTTGTAAAGAAACAGAAATCATGATGAGTGAATAGTTAGCAATAGATTTTGACTTTAAGACAATAAAATTATTAGTGAAAAATAATGTGTTACTACATCACTTTAGTCTTGTAGAATCCTATTGGATATGGATATGGAAGGATAATGACAAATGAACAGAATTTAGAGTCCCAAGATTTTAATTCAGCCCCACACAAATCTTCAAGAACGGCATCCACGGTATAAATGATTCACTCATAAGATTATTCTCTTCGTATTGTAAAGGCAAACTATAAGAACACGCTATGATCATGTGATTTCTAGAGACATACAGTTGCTCAACATACATTTTTTTATTGCATAGTGGTGTTCACAGATTTTGTTTTGACAGAGGAAATGCTGATTCCTATTGGCTATTGTAAACGTTAATTAGTAAACTGACAAATGGAGCATCATCTTCAGACTGCTACTAAGTAATACAAGACTTTCAAGAACCACTCATCTCTCAAGTACAGACAAAATCCAGGCCTCCTTGTCACCAGCATTCTACAGATGAACAGTTGTATAGGCTGCAAAGAGCCACATTTCACATTGTACATGTGCTACTGAGCTATAAAGCGACTAGAATGTATTCCTGTACCCCAAATAGGAGCAATCTAACATAGTAATCTGAAAGTGAATGTGGTGAAACCTTGTGGCCAGTTTAAGGGAGATTCACATGGTTGTACCATTGGCAAATACAAATGAATTTAACAAGGCTATGTAAAACTTCATGTTATCTACGCTTTATAGCATGAATCCCTAAGATGTGTTTCACACATATTGTAGCTGTATGCTTTGTATTGACAGACAATAGGAAGGAAGTTTGACATGCAGCATCCTGTGCTGCAGCAGTTGCTCCCAGCTGTATCTAATAAACCTCACAAAAACTACAGAATGCTATGGAAAGCACATGATCATGTTCAACACCTTTATTAAGGACAGAAAGAGTTATAGAGTGCACTCTCAGCAAGTTTACAGATAGCACCAAGCTGAGTGATGCAGTTGATTAGTTAAAGGCATGCCACCTAGAGGGACCCGGACAGGCTTGAGGAGGGGGACCATGTCAACTGCATGAAGTTCAACAAGGTCAAGCGCAAAGTCCTGCACCTGGGTTGGGGCAATCAACAGTATTAATACAGACTGAGGGATGAATGGATTGAGAGTAGCTCTGCAGAGGACTTGGGGATATTGGTCAACAAAAAAATCAGATAAAGACTGTCAACATGTCCTTGCAGGCTAGAAAGCAAAATGTACCCTGGGCTGCAGGTCAAAGGACTCCAGCTGGAGTACTGCATCCAGTCCTGGGGCCCCCAGCATAAGCTGAGAGGGTTAAGGTTGTTCAGCCTGGAGAAGAGATGACTCCAGGGAGACCTTATTGTGGCCTTTCAAGATACAAAGGGAACTTACAAGAAATACAGAAAGAGCCTTTCTACCAGAGCCTGTAGTGACTGGACAAAGGGTAACAGTTTTAAACTGCAAGAGAGTACATTCAGACTAGGTGTAAGTAACTCTCTACTATAATTGTGATAAGACCACGGAACAGGCTGCCCAGAGAAGCTGTGGATGCCCCATCCCTGGCAGTGTTGGATGGGACCCTGAGCAACCTGATCTACTGGAAGGTATCCCTGCCCATGTCAGGAGGGTTGGAACTAGACGATCTTGAAAGGTCCCTTCTAAGTCAAACCATTTTGTGATTACATGTCATAATCATCACATGTACACTGTAGGCCAAAATTTTAAGACTGACATCAGGTACTTCGCATCACTTAAACAAACTCAAATGCTTATCTCTGCGCTCTTATTAAGATTTAATGGCTGTTTGTAACTTTCATTCAGTATTATTGTTATTGCATTTCTTTACCTTCTTAAAATACTAAAATTAGAAGTCTGCCAGACAGAGCATTAAGTTTATCCATGCATATGGGAATGTGTAAGTCATCACAATCCGGAAAGAAATGATGCAATATGAGCATGAAAGGCAGAAATTAATGTAACATATGAAACATTTTGTGACAGAGAAAATAAATCTAACTCAAGCTTTTACGGAAAATTCAGCTTTTAGGACATTTTGTCAGAATATTTTAAAATGTACTCAAAAAATAACTAACACTATGTGAATTTTTTTGAGACAGACATGATGCAATGATTGTTTTCAGACAGCTGCCTGAGAAGTCTGAACTACAGACATCATATAATGCATACCCAAAATGAAATACGATGGACAAACTATTTATTGCCACTATGTGCCATGGAATTGTACTTGCTCAAAACCAGGACTGAGAAAAATTGTGTTCAATCTTCCTCTCTCATTTAAAGCATGCTCCCAGCTATGCAAGTACAACACTGAAATCCTTCTAGAACACGCACTGCCACTTTAATGGACTTAGTGAACGAAAATTCCTCCTGGAAGACCACTAATACTGCTATGTTTCCTACAGTACTAAGAGATAAGAAAAATAAACAAGTCTCTGTCATCACATAATCTGATTTGGGTTTTGCAGGAAAAAAAAATGGTGAGGTAAAAGAAAGAGCTTAAGAGGTGCGAATTACAGTAGTTAGTGGCACTCTCTATGAGCTTTGGAAGAAAACAAAGCCAGAACTCTGTGTCACTGGCAGAGTAGAAAGCATTTTCAAGAAAACAATAAACTTTAGTCCCTTTTATAGCAATCTTAAAGGCTACAGGCATTGAATATATTGTGAAACAGGATCCCAGCAATTAGAGACAAAATTACCTCCTGTTACTTTAAAAGCACCAAAAACCTTGAAACCAAGAAATAAACAAATTTCAGAGCTTGAACACATGGAAGATCAAAGAGACTGGACGATCTCCACAGGTGTATAGCCCTAAACATAGGAAAAACTTCTTTAAGGGTGCCAGAGCACTGGAACAGGCTGCCCAGAGAGGTTGTGGAGTCTCCTTCTCTGGAGACATTCTAAACCCACCTGGACACATCCCTGTGTGATCAGCTCTGGGTGAACCTGCTTTAGCAGGTGGGCTGGACTGGATGATCTCCAGGGGTCCCTTGCAAAGCCAACCATTCTAGATTCTTTGAAAAGCTAAGTAATATTTTTATAAAAAGGAGTACATCATAGCAGCCTTCACCTCAGCTGCAGTACAATCCTTTATGGCTATGAGGAGTAACGCATGCAGCTCTCCTTCTGGCTGCTGACCTCTTGACAAGCACACGGAACGACAGCTTTCTCAACTTACTAAAGTTTCAATCGTTTTTTATAAAGCGGTCACTTGCACTTATCAGTTTATTTAGGTAATTGCTGCATGTATGAGAATATTCATGTGGAGTCTCCTTCTCTGGAGACATTCCAAACCCGCCTGGACGCCTCCTGTGTAACCTCATCTGGGTGTTCCTGCTCTGGCAGGGGGACTGGACTGGATGATCTTTCGAGGTCCCTTCCAATCCCTAACATCCTGTGATTACCACACCAATCTAATGAACTGTTTCTACGGAAGTTCATTAGTTGACCCCGAAAGCGCTGACGCCTCTCAGCGAACACAAACCCCGCGCAGGGCTGCCCGAGCGCATCGCGCACACGCAGTTACACCGGCCCGTACACGAGGAAGTTACGATAACACCGGGGGCCGCGGAGCCTCCTCCGGGTGCCCAAGGGTGAAGCCCCAGCCTTACCGGCTGAAATCACCCCCCGCTCGGCCCCTGCCAGAGCCGAGAGCGGGATGGCTGAGGCTGAGGGTCAAAGCCCGCGGGGCCAACATGGCGACCCCAGACGAGACGGTCGCTCCCCCCGCCCCCGCGCGGGGGCCTCCGCCGGCTGGGGGGCGTGCGCATGCGCGGGGCGCGCAGCGCAGGCCCGGCCCTTACCTTCTCCGCGCAGGTCACGCCTGCGATCCCTCCGCCCACCACCGCGAAGCGGCTCCGCGCAGCGCCGGGAGCAGCCGCCATGTCTCCGGCTGCTCCCGAGCGCGCCGGTGACGAAGGAAAAAAAAAAAAAAAAACCACAAAAAAAAGCAAACAAAAAAACCCGCCTCTCCCAACGGGGACGGTTTCTCACCGCCGCGCCGCGCACCGCCTTAGGCGCGGCAGGCGGCGACGCTGCGCCTACGGCGTGCGGGAGCGTCCAAACTTCCTCCGCTGGCTGCGCGCTCCTCCCGCGACGCCGGGGCACGGGCGGGGCGGGGCGAGTCACCCCTCGCTCACCCGCTCCCAAACACGTCTTCTCCCTTCCACCCCCCCTTTTTTAAAATTTGTTTCTTTCTTTTTCTTTTTCTTTTGTTTTTGGAGTTTACTTTCTCCCCTTGCTGAGGCGAGGACTTCGCCGGCCCGAGCGCTTGAAGATTTTGATAGGCTTTGTCAAGGGGTCACAGAGAACAGATAGTAAATAGTTATGATAAAAATTAAAGCAAAAAAAAACCAACCACACCACACCCATACAAAAAAAAAACCACAGACAACCCAAACCCAAACATACAGGCCTTTCTTCATTCATTAACAGGAAATCAGGAAAGAGAAACACCGAAATGTGAGAGACTGCATTCATTTTCCTCCGTCCTCCCCCCATCGGTTTTGGGCACGAGACTGGAAGTATAATCCAGACCACGGTGTGAAGATGAACGTGGAGCTGATGTTTGCGAGACTCCCCTTTCCCTACCCGTGACCCTCCCTGCACAAGGTGTCACTGTACAGGGGCACCTGGCGCTTCCCAGCGGGGCGTCAGTTGCTGTTTGGAGGGGTCGCCCCCGGCAGTGCCCTGCAAGGGTTCCCTGCTGGTGAGCCCTCAGGTTTCTCCTCCATCATCATCGGAGCAAATGACTTTGCTGTTTTTTTTCTAAGTGTGGTGCAGTAATGTGAGAACTGCGTCAGAATAAGGAAATAAATTGACATGCGACTAACTGTCCAGCAACACCTATAGTTTGACACGAGCTGTTGAAGCTTTTGTGCTCTGGTTTATCTTAGAGCGTTCACTATATTAGTAAGTGTGATTTTCATTCTAAAACTGACCTTCAATGCCTTTTTTCTCTTGTAGGAAGGGATAAGCTATAAAAGATAAAGCTACTAATTGCGTGCACCACAGAAAATGACATTATTTTATGGCCAATGCCTTTTCAGACATTTCTGTTGCTACCAGGACGTCAATCACAGTTTTCAAAACAGTCACTTCCTGATGGCAGTTAGTAATAAATACTTTCATTTTGTCTTATTTTAAGAAGTAACTTCTTTTTTCTTTTTTTCCCCTAGCATTGAAGGTAATTTCACAGTCCAGACAATTGCTGCCCATTTTGGTCATAAACACATCCCATTCCACTGCAAACTATCTGAGTAAAAGACCTGACCAAAACAGTGCAAGAAATTTGGTATGCTTGCATCATCAAGTACAAGAATACCTTCGAAGGATTTTATTCTGCCGTATATGATAAATGATGGGAGAAATTATCATTTTACTTAGAGCATTTGCTTGTGTAAACTAAAAAAAAAGTTGTTACTGCCTCCATTCACAAAAATATGTAAAAAGCCATTTTGGACAAGATGGGTAAAATTGAAGACCGTGAAAATAGTTGCTCACAGTTACAGCATACCTTCTCAGTTCCTAATTGACAGGAAGGACATGACAAGTGCAGATCTGTAAAAACTTTTCCAGATTAATAATGTTTAATTTGTGTAGGGGTTGTAATGAACTTGGCTTTAGTATCAGTGACCCATTGTGAATTCATTCCTGACGCTTCTTACCAAGCTTGGCACATATGTGTTGAAAGAAGAAGCAGAGGATGTGAGACCAAGAGAGTAGATAGCAGTCATTAAGTAGATTTTATTCTTTATTAAACGAGAACTCTTAATGTTCTCCGAGTATCTCTGAAAATCATTGTGCACCCATCGTGGTACCTCTGTCGCTCGCATCAGTGTGTGCGTAACCTTCAATGCATGACTTTGCTTATCTGACACCCTCAATCTGAATAACATTTGACTGTGATAACCACCCCAAATTCCAGTAGCCAAATCCTATTCTATGAAGGAAAAAAGTGTCATGTACAGTTACAGGCTGACTGGGTCTCTGCTACCCTGCATCCTCTGTGAAATGGCACAGGGCAATGCCTGCTAGATATGGCTCTGTTGTGAAAAGCCAACCGCGCTGTCTGCCAGTGGAGATGCATTTTACATCATCCTTCCTTTTCTGCAAGTGTGTTTGGGAACCTCACATGTCTCTAGGCCTTTGTTGATTTGGGCTGAGATAGTAGGTTTTGTCTGGGAATATGAATAATGTGTCACTCATGAATAATGAATTACAGAATACGGCAATAAAGCCTTTATAGCAATACATACTACAAGGAATTGTTTTTCTTTCACTGTCTTCCATTCCTCAAGCAGATGGAAAAATTGTTCAGGCAGTGAAAGCAACAGGAGGAAAGAGGTGCCCAATCTACTTACTGAATGATAAAGATGAACTGACAATTACATACTGTTTGATTGGCCTTTGGAAGGGGATCAGAGAAGTGATAAAGCCCTAAAAGAGCACAAAACCTTTTACAGGCTGAGTGACATTAAAGATTCCAAGGAGATTTTTTGTCAGTTAGTACTTGGTTCACATAAAGGCAGAAGATGTCATATTATCATTGAGCTTAATCTGAATGATTTTTAAAACTACGGACTTGCTTCTGGAAAACCATGTGGAAGTTTTGGCACTAGGAGGTGCTGGTTCATCATGATTCCAGTAAGAAAAGCACTCAGACTCTGTAAAGTATCACTTACAATGAAGTTTATTGGAGCTAACACTGTAACAAAAAAGACGATAGCACGGATAATCTCACATCCCTCCAGATGCTGGAAGCCCCGAGTTGTGCATCACTGGGTGGATCTCCAAAGAGGCACACCGTACAGATCCCATTGGTGGAAAAGTGACCCAGCACTGTGGTCTTTTGAGTTCCTACAGGGTTTTCTTACAAGAAAACATGTATATTCATCATTTCTACTGTCGAACAAAAAGGATGTTCATGTGAGAACTCGTTGCCGCACTGTTAGATAAAGGCAAGGCCACACGGGTGGTGTAATCGCCAGCACTGAGTGGAAGGTGAAAACAGACTCCTCATTACAGCTAGCTGGCTAAGTTTGTGCTGTAGCCAAGGGATGCGTGTGGCGCAGCATGGCCTGAAGGCCAGACAGTATGTGCAGCACTGTACAGCACAGCATAGGCTTGGGCCAGCCCAGGTCAGCTGTTTTGTGGATCACTAACTCCTCGATGTACAATGATCTTCCGGTCAGGATGACTAACTTCCACCCCTTGATCCACGCACAGCTGACCTTTCCTACAGATACCATGAGTTGCAGATTATACCGGTAAATTTTTTTGGCTATTAGAAAGATTATTTTACAAAAAACAATTACTAAAATTAATAACACAAGAGCAATAAAACAAATACTGATTGTGAGAATAAGTGTAGGATAGAAATCACCCTGGAGCTAGGAACATAAGAGATGTCCTGTGATCTGGTTCCACTCCTAGTCCCAAGACAAGGTGGTGCATATTTCACCAAACAGCCCAGTTATTTGATGTAGCAGATGAAGAGGAGCTTTGGTGCTGCTGGCAGGCAGAGATATCCGGCACTTCATGTTCACTGATACACAGCATGCAGAGACCAAAAGCAATACTGTGAAGCTCCAGGTAGCAGTTCTGCATGAGAGAAAACAAAGACATTTTTTTACATACAGCATAACTTCAGACATGTAACGGGGGATGTCTGCTTGCTCCTTTAGGATTAAGTATGTGGCTCCTGGTCCATGTGTCGCATCTGCAGGGATGAGTTTCCTTTGAAGAGTCTGGTGTTTGCACTTGCCTCTGACTCTAAAGGGGTTATTGGGCTCTGTCAACATCCTGGACTGTATGTCATAATGCTGATGTCCCAGCAGAAGATGCTAAGATAGGAAGTATAGCCTTGGAAGTGTGCTTTACTGTTCAAATTCTTTACAACCTGTAATAGCACTGTTGGCCAGTTATGGATTGTGTGAGAGGGGACCCATGCATGCATCTGCTCTTTCAGTAAAGCATTGGTTCATTCCATTAGATCAGCTCCTCTGGGGTGATACGTCTATGTATACCTTGTGTCCTTCGTGCTCAGCCACCCACTATCAGACCACTCGGCCCCTAAAATAAGACCCACCATCCAACTGGCTGCAAGCAGGTGGGCCTATCCACTGGCTAAGTATCCACAGGACTTTCAGCGTTCCTCTCTGGTTGGCATGTGCAGCTGGGGACACAGCAATATAGCTGGTATATGTATCTACCACCAGCAGCATGTTCTGTAATCCCTGTGCTTTTGGTAAAGGTCCCATATAGTATGTTTGTCCAGTATGACCAATAACAAGGCCTCACTGAATCTGCTAATGAGGCTACTGAGGCAACTTATTGGCTTTCAGTATTTCACAGACTGCACGCAGCCACATTTATATGTGCATCAACATCGAGGTGTCTGAACATCTCATACGTCTGCTAAGCAAGGATTCCCTCATCAGAAAATTAGTATTGGGAGACAGAGCATCAGGAGATAAAATAACACTCCTAATTTGAGTGGACAGATCTGCCATGGCATTGTGCTCCCTCTCTTCCCCAACACCTTAGGTGATGTGACCATCAACTTGTCAAACCCACAGGTTTGAATTCCCCTGTTTTTTTTTTCCCTCTCCTTTCATAAGTCCTGACTCCACAGTGGTTTCCCATGTACTGTCCAGCTGTCCACTTTTCACTTACTAATCCCTGTGGTGCATCCCTTACACACTGCTCATCACCCTTCACTTGAAGTGCCTCACCTTCCCTCCTTGCCACAAACTCCAAGGTGGTACGTATATCATCACCTGATACTAGGACTTCGAAAGGTTTGTGGGGTTAGCTGGTACCTAATACTATAAGATGGGAGACAACATGTGTAGCCTGTTCAAAAGCAGCCTTTTCATCATCTCTCCATGTAAACTGGCTCTTCTGTTTTGTTAAATTATTCAGGTTATTTTGACACAGAAGAAAACTGATTGTTCTTGGAGCCCAACAGGAAAGGCATTAATACTCTCAGGAATAATTAATAACCCAGAAAAAGTAACAGCAAGTTATAAAACCTTATGTTCTGTCTGATGCTAGGGACCCTGAGATGATACAGCATCAGGTGGACATCTTACCAGGGCACTACATATATATATTTATACATATATGTATATGCGGAGAGCAAAATATATATAAAGGAGTGTAAAAACATGCCTGTATTTTTTTTTATACCTAGATACACTTTATATATGTATATTCATGTAAGTACGTATAGATACATATATACATGTACACCAGAGGTGTTGACAGGGTCAGAAAGGTGTACCCCCTGTATCACAACCACCTCCATGAGGAAGAAAAGATGGGTTATAGTTGTACCTGACTCCTTTCTGAGGGCAACGGAGGGGCCAATATGCCAGACAGACCCTCCCCTTAGGGAGGTCTGCTGCCTCCCTGGGGCCTGGGTTAAAGATATCACCAGGAAACTTCCTAGCCTGGTATGGCACTTGGACTACAACCCATTACTTGTCTTCCATATGGGTGGTGATGAAGCTGCAATGCATAGTCCAAGGGACTTCAGGGCCTTGAGACAGTTGGTGGGGGAATCGGAAGCACAGATTATTTTTTCTTCTCTCCTTCCAGTTCTGGGCAGTGACATTAGAAGAAACAGATGGACACAGTCTATTAATACATGGCTCAGTGGCTAGTGTCTCTGCCATAGTGTTGGGTTTTTTGATAATGGGATGGCCTATATGGTACCAGGTTTGCTGGCGTCAGATGGGGTTCACCTTTCTCAAAGGGGGAAGAGGATCTTTGCATGTGAGCTAGCGGGACTTATGACAGAGCTTTAAATGACAGTTGGCCTCTGCCCCAGTGATACGGAATTATAGTTACTTCCACCCTATCAACTGTCTTACCAACTGGTTGGTAGCTTCTAATCTTGGTGGTTCAAATTTCTGGCAACGATCCTTTACTGTTGCCCTAAGCCCATGCCCATGGGTGTTGTTGGTCCAAGCTGGCTGAATTTGAAGGTTGCTCTGACTGGTTTTGACTAACCCTCACATAATCGGGGCAAAATGGGCCAATTGGTATGAACAATGTTCGTTTCGGTGGCCACACAGACAAGTCCTTTGGACTTGTGTGAGACAAAGGTCACAAATACCATTAGTGACACAAATCCACAAATCAACTGGTGGAGCTGGGGATGGACTTTAAAAGGTTGGAGTTTGTGAATGGGGGTGCAGATTGTTTGGATTGGCACGATCTCTCCACTCAGGTTGAATGACTGTCTGTAGTACTGGAGGTATATGAGGTCCTGACCTCCCCAATACTCTCGAGCAATAACATCAACTCAAGCCTTGTGAGGCCAGAGAATGACAAGGAGGAAAAAGATCTCTCATCTTTGGGTGTGGTGGCGCCGGCGCAATGTCCTATAACACCACCTACACCTATCCTGGCTACCTGGACCAAGTTACCAGTGGGGGATACACCGCTGGTGAAGGTCCCAGACAAAAATCCAACGTGTCCATGCTGTGGGAACCGGACAGGAAAAATTTTGGGACTGACCGAACACTTAAGAGGACTCATGGAAGGAAGAAGATCTTGTACCAGTGTGTGCGATGTGGACAAATGAATGTTAACCACCATAGTATTGCCTGCCATTTTCCCAGCTGTAAAGGGGTTGTGGAACCCACCCCAATGCAGGGATGGGCCTGCGAGGAATGCGAAAGAGTCTTCGACTCTGAGATTGGATGGGGACAACACAAATGGCTCGCTCATCCAGTTGTATGGAATATTGAGCAGATTGAAGCCTCCCACCCTAAGGCGAGTACTGCAAGTGGGGTATATCCTCAGTGCTGGACTGAGGAAGAGATTGCGATGTTGAAAAAGTTGGATAAACAGCTGGAGGGGAGTAAGAACATCAATAAGCTGATTGCGCAATACATTCTGACAAAAACAGTGAAACAGATAGGTGATAAGAGAAGAGGACTTTGCAAAGGTCTGATAAAAAGAAGGGAACAAGATCATGAATGGAGGAATTATCTTGAAAAGAAATGTGACCATCTGGGGAGAACGGGCCCACGAGTGGATGGGGGTCTGAGATCCCACTATCAAAAGGTGGTTTTGGACTGGCTAACATCTAAGAAACTGTCCACTCTTCAGAGAAGCTTTGAAAAAGTGATCGAAGGCAGGGAAGATCCATCAACGGTGGTTGATGATGCAACCGTGGACTGATATTCCAACTTGCGTATGAGGCCCAATGCATACCAAGGAAGGAGGCTCCAAGAGGCCCGTTGCACCCATCCTCCTGGACCACAAAAGAAGTGGATGAGGAAGAGGGCAATAAAGAAGGGGCACTTTCTACAATTCCAGCAGTTGTTTTACCTTGATAGAGAAAAACTAGCCGATATCATCCTGGATGACATAGAATCCCTGAAGCGTGATATCCCATCTGACAAGGTGCACGACATCTTCAAGTCAAGATGAGAATAACCCAGAACATTCAAGGGCCTGGGTGCCTTCAAAACCCTTGGGTGCACTGAGAATTCCGCACTGGAAGCCATGATTACTGCGAAAGAAATCTCGAAAAACATCTTGGAGATGAATAAGAACTTGGCACCAGAACCAGATGGGCTGATCTTGAGAGATCTCATGAAAATAGATCCCAATTATTCTCAACTCATGACACTTTTCAGCCTGTGGCTGGTCTCTGGATCAGTACCCGACATGGTGAAAGAATATAGGACAGTATTAATATCAAAGTCGGCAAAACCAGAACACCAGAGGGACATCAATAACTGGCGTCCAATAACCATCAGATCAATCGTCTTGAGATTATTCTCAAGGATTATAACAATTAGATTGACCAAGGTCTGTCCAATAAGTCCAGGGCAGCAAGGCTTTATAAAGCCAGCTGGGTGTGCAGAGAATCTGAAATTGTTACAACTACTGATTTGAAGCTCAAAAAGAGATCATCGCCCTTTGGGGGTGGTATTTATTGACCTCACCAAGGCCTCTGACACGGTGAGTCATGAAGACATCATAATGTCTCTTAGACAAAAGGGCATGGATGAACATATTATTGCCCTGATAAAGAACATGTATTTTAATATTAACACCTACATTTTCCTGAAGAATGAACAGTTGGATCCTATTAGGATCTGGATTGGCGTAAAGCAAGGTGACCACATGTGGCAATGTACTTGTCCGAACAAGGACATTACAACAGCCTCGTGGACTATCCACCCAGCCTTGCTGCTTGAGGAGACACGAAGGCGGGAGCTGGCAGAAAGCAGTTAACCGCTACAATGCAAAGCAGCTACCATAGATGGGGATGCGTGATGTAGTAGCAAGAGCCAATCAGCAGTGTTGCTACGCCCGTGAACAGCTCGTGGACAGGCTGTGTGTCCAATCAGGGAGCAGCGTGTCGCGTGGACTGACTTCAGATAGATATAAGTATAGCTCTGTAGAATAATAAAGTGGCTTCAACTATGATCATATTGGTATGTCGTTGAGTCCGTTATTCTGCTCCCGCAACCCCATATCTCCACTGTTATTTACCTTATCTGTGGACCCTCTGCTGTGTAAGTTAGAGGAAGACGGGTCTGGTTTCCAGCACTGTTTGAAAAATATAACATCTATGGCCTTTGCAGATGATCTGGTATTGCTGAGTGGATCATGGGAGGGAATGTAAAGGAACATTGAAATCCTGGAGGTCTTTTGTGAATTAACAGGCCTCAGGATGCAGTGGGAGAAGTGCCATGGCTTTTACCTTCAGCCAACGAAGGACACATACATGATCAATGACTGTCCTTCATGGACCATCAACGGCACCCCCCGAATATGATAGATCCTGGTAATTCTGAGAGGTATTTGAGTTTACATATTGACCCATGGACTGGAATAACGAGACCAGAATTACTGGAGAAGGTCAAAGATTGGTTACAGTGGATTGAAAAGGCACGTTTAAAACCTATGCAAAGGGTCGACATATTGAAGGGATACGCAATTGATCTGCTTGGCTGACCAGGCAGATGTTAAAGTGATGTACCTGGAAAACCTTGACTTGGCGATCAGAAAATCTGTCAAGGGGTGGCTACATCCAGTACTTGCGATGCCATCATATGCTCCAGTACTCGGGATAGAAGCCTAGGTATCACTAGATTAATGGGGCTGATCCCCAGCATGCAGGCGCGAAGACTATACAGAACTGTGCAGTCTTCGGATGAGACAATGAGGGAAATTGCCTGAGAGGAAGAGAGAGAGAATTAGAGAAATTATGGATTACAGCTGGAGGGGACAAAGATAAAATACCATCTATCTGGGATCCCAGGCTACCTATTATGATGCCTAGAGAGTTGGGCGGGGAGGAACCACTCTCAGAATGGGAAATATCTGCTCCCAAATAGATCTTTCCAAGACCCTGCAACTGGAGAAAGCGAGAATTTATAAATTGGATCAAGCTGTTGTCTCAGGGACTGGGTATTGCCAACTTTGAGAGGGATAAGATCAGTAATGATTGGATTATACACTACAGGGGCATTCCCCACAGGAAACTCATCACGATGCTGTAATTAAGAGCTAACGTCTACCCCACAAGAGAGTTTCTGGCCAGGGGTAGGCCAGACGAACAAAATAAAAGATGTATACACTGCCAAGCGGATAATGAGACCTATTCCCATATAATTGGATATTGCCCTGCAGTTTAAGAGGCTGGAATTAAAAGACATAACCAACTATGCGAACTGTTGGCTGCAGAGGCTAAGAAAAAGGACTGGCTTGTATTTGAAGAACCTCTAATAAAAGACAAACGAAACAACCTGTATATTTGTGAAAGGGCAAGTAGCCCTAGTAATGGACGTGACCATTAGATTTGAAAGTAAAATAACATCCTTGGCAGACACAGCACTAGAAAAAGCCAGAAAATATGAATAGAAATTGATGAATGCCAACACTGTCAAATTTATGGGCTTTCCATTGGGGTCCCGTGGGAAACGGTTTTCTAGCAATTACAAGATATTGTCGGAATTAGGCCTCTCCATGTCCCGAAAAGAAAAAGTTGCTTGTCTAATGTCAAATAGAGTGCTTTTCTCTTCAGTTGATATTGTGCATTTATTTGTAAGCCGGGCACAGGCTGCTTTACAATAGATAATGACTAAAGTAGATTATCTTCTTGATCTAATTAGTATACTATCTTCTGACTAACAGAGCATTATTTCCTTCTTATAGACTAGCACCTACACCTTGATGATTATAACAGCTCTTCATCGAACAGTGCCTACTCGGTCGACTGAAACCACTGGTTCCAGCCCGAGGTAGATATAGAGGGGATAAATCATGACACCTCTGTAATATATCAAATTGGTCAATTTATCATCAATTTTTTCAATTATCAGCCAGATTTGATGTGGGTGGACAGGCCACCTTTACTTAACCTGGAAAAGGAATACATATTTAATATATATGTTTGAAATTTGGACACGATGGGAGAGGGGGACAATATCAGGCTTGCCCGTGACAAGCTGTGGGATGACATGCTAACACAAGGACAGAGGGTCAGGGTGCTGGTGAGGGCCCTCAGCCAGTGGCTCTGAGATGTGTTGGCCACACTGGAGCACACTCCAAGTCTTATGGAGATGAGCCAGGGACTCCTGAGGTATCCTGTTTCCCTGAAATAAGACAGGGTCTTATACAGTTTTTGCTCCAAAAGATGCTTACTTTTTACATGTATAGCTGCCTGGACACCATTTAAATTGACTTTTTAAATGAACTGTAACTAGGGCTTGTTTTTGGAGTAGGGCTTATATTTCAAGCATCCTCAAAAATCCTGAAAAATCATGCAAGGGCTTATTTTTGGGGTAGGTCTTATTTTCAGGGAAACAGGGTAATAGAGGCCAACAGGAAAACATGAGTGAAACACTTCAAAGGACTTAAGGAGTGTTCCTCTAAGAAGGTGACACGGCCAACAGCCCAGCTGAAGTGTCTCTACACCAATGCACGCAGCATGGGCAACAAACAGGAGGAGCTGGAAGCCACCGTGCTGCTAGAAGGCTATAATCTAGAGGTCATTACTGAAACTTGGTAGGACAGATTCTGTTACTGGAGTGCAGCTATCAATGGCTACAGGCTGTTCAGAAGCAACAGGCAAGGAAGGGAGGGTGGAGTGGTTACACTCTATGTCAAGGCATGGATAGAGTATGAAGAGCTGTCTCTTAAGAGTGGCAACGAGCAGGTTGAATGTTTATGGGTAAGAATCAGAGACTAAGGTGTAAGGAACATTTAATGAAGAACTGTTGTTTTTACATAACTGAGGACCTGGCGCCTGACCCCAGCAGGGGGAAGGACCGAGAGACATCAGACTATGAATCCTTAATGTAAAACACGGTCTCTTCCTGGAATATATACTGATACCTGTATACATACTGATACCTGTATTTACAAGTTAATTTAGGGGGAAGGGTAGCCAAAGCACCAGGAATCCATATCTTAAATAGATTGATAAGGGGAAGGGTATTGTATGCGTCGGGGTAGTCTGTAAACCCTGAAGTACCCAGCCAATGGGGAACAGGGGAGGGAAATTGCGGCCAGGATTTTGGGGAGATATAAGCAGGGGCTTTTTGCCCTATTATGTGTGCCTGCCTTTAGGTAGAACAGCCGGTGTAGCAATATTGTTATTAAAAAAAATTGCTTTGCTGAGAGATCCTGCCTGAGCCTAATATATTTGCAAAATAATTGTTTCCTACAAAGGCAACAGAAGAAACCTCGTGGTTGGTGTCTACAACAGGCTGCTTGATCAGTGGGAGACTGTTGATGAAGCCCTCTTACTCCAGCTACAGGAGGCATCGCACTCGCAGGCTCTTGTCCTTCTGGGGGACTTCAGCCACCCCAACATCTGCTGGAAAAGTGGCACAGTGAGCTGTAGGCAATCCAAGAGACTCCTGGAGTGCTTTGAAGATAAATTCTTAAGCCAGGTAATAGACAGCGCTACCAGAGGGGATGCAATACTAGACCTGATGGTCACCAATGCAAGTGAGCTAATTGGTGACGTCAAGATTGGGGGCAGCCTGGGCTGCAGTGATCATGCACTGGTGGACTTAGCAGTGAATAACAGCAACCAAATTAATGTATACTGTGATTTTTACTTGCATTATGCTTCCATGTTCTATTTGGTACTGCTATCAGGTAACAGAGAATTACACCGTACTGCAACATGAGATGATAATATTTTGTAGATCGATATTGCAAAAGAATTTGCAAGTGTATTAAAAATGGGGGAATTGAAGAGAAGCTGCCAAATTCATGTATACTGTGATTAAGTTACAAAAGACATACCTATCATTAAACAATTGACATGAGATAAATGCTTTCTGACCACCTGAAAACAAGGGGATATTTTTCAAGTTTTAGATCCTTCTTCATGACAAGAGGGAGACAGAAGATTAAGTGATACATTGTTTAGAAGTAGAGTGATTAGTTTCTATTTAACTAATAATTAATAGATGTAAGTAAGAAACTAAACAATTATAACTAACATCATCCATTATTTCTTAGTATAGGTGTATTGTATATCAAAATTTTCAAAAATTGTAATGCATATGTAATGATTATGTGAATATAAGCAATGCAAGAGCATCCAGTCATTGGAGTACTTATGGAGGATGATCCCCAGTGTTTCCCAGCACTGATAAAAGAATGCCGCTTAACAGTATAATTGACTCTGCTGTTATTTCTTTGTTTCAGCAGTCCTGAGGGATGTGGGACAAGCAAAGAGTAAAGTCAGAACCCTGAATTTTAAGAAAGCCAGCTTCCAGCTCTTCAAGGAGTTAGTCAATAGGACCGCCTGGGAAACTGCCTGTCAGAGACTGAAAGAGTAATGTCTGAAACATTGTGGCAAAACCAGTTCTACAACATCCAGCCACAGGAGATGGGACATCCCTGGAAGCAGGAGATGGGACAATTTGTGATAAGGTGAATTGCAATTTACATGTCAATGACAAGCTAATGAGCCACAGACAAAGGCCGGCTGGCTGATCCAGGAGGCGGGGGACATGTTGAAGGGCGTGTGTAGCCTGTATGTCCTGACACATCCCAGGGCATGTGTCCTGATAGGCCCAGCATGGCACTAAGGGAAAAGATCTCAGACTGCAAAGACCCTTCAAGGTGGCCTGAGACCCTTCAGGACTCTTACATCTTTTGTAATTACCCCCCAGTGATGCCTGTGCAACAGACCAAAGATTATGCAAGCAGACAATCCAGAAGTCTATAAAAGCCCACTGGCACAAGCACTGGTGGCGCCCACCTACCATCCTGAGGACCACTCCGCCCAGCAGACTGTGGCGACCTTGAAGCGCTCCCCCTATCCTTAGCAGAACAAAGGCCTATGTTATGCCTCGAACATCTGGGTTTTGTTACTTTGGGAGGAGAAGATAGATGGCTGTGGAGGCAGACACCTTGTAAGATAAAGGCAATTAACAGTGTTGCTGTGAAGACCTCATGGACTAATTTGGATGACAGAGATGAACCATCTGTCGGACAACCAATTATCAGAAGAAACCACGAACCAACAGCTATCCCTGATGGGCAAAACAACTCACTTCTGGTCAGTACTGTGAACTTTCCCCTAGTTTGAAGACCTCAGACCCATTTTCAGAAGAGTCTTCCTAATTAGCATAAAGAACAAAGAGAGGGAGGAGATGAACCACCTGCATGTAAATGAACTGGGTTATAAAATGACCCCACACGTGGCATGAAGTGTGGCGTGTATATGCTACACAGCATGACCGAAGTCTTCAATGTGACCACCTTCCCTCCATAGGACATCGCTGGACTGAACACCTGTGGAGTGGTGATATCTTACTCTCTCTCTCTCTGATATCTTAGTTTTCCTTCTCTCTCTCTTTTACTTTTTTCTTGAACATATAAAAGTAATATAATTGTAAATTCTGCTGCTAAAGTCTTGTTAAGTTTTGCATTATAGTTACTAATTGTTGCCAATCCACTGTTTTTTAGAAGGGCTTTTGCTGTCAATGTATTGATAAGTTTTGTGATATTATAACATACTTTTGCCAAGTCACTAATTGCTGTAATTTGTATGTCACCATGTGCTTTTAGTAAATTCATAATTGAATTGGACCTCTGGATTGATTGTCTGTCATTCACTTCGCATTACTACGCAGGAATATCCAGAGTTAACTCCCACCTGATCTCATCTGTTGGGACAGGGCACGTGTCGCGTTCAGAGTTAAGTCATCCCTCATCCCATCTGTTGAGATGAGATACAGACTCACCACAGGAACCGAACAAGACACTGGAGGACACTGCACATTGCTGGATCCGAGACTACAAGCCCCATCATACACAAAGCGGAGCCATAAGGATGGTGAAATCTCTCTCCTTTCTTTCCTATAGTTCTTTTGCTTTCCTTCTTATAATTAATATAGTAACATAAGATTTACAGCCCCACATGTGCTTCAAACTTTTTATGTTTACCAACTAAACTTAAATCACGTAAATCCTTCTGCCACCAAATAATTTGCCAATTGGGCCAAGCTGCAAAATAAAACCCTTTTGTTTACAGACCTTAAGCGTCGTGTATACTTTTTCCAACCAAGGGGACCCACGAATCTGAATCACCTCTCCCGCCCAACCCATACCTCTGGGCAGGACGTGACACTGCCCTCAGGGACAAAGGAGCAGAATAGAGCTTGCAGATCTTTAAGGATGCTTTCCATAGAGCACAAGAGCTCTCCATGCCCAGATGTAAGAAACAGGGTAAGGCAGGCAAGAGGCTGGCATGGCTGAGTTGAGACCTGCTGGTCAAACTAAAGGGCAAGAAGGAAATGCATAGGCAGTGGAAGCAGGGTCATATATCCTGGGAAGAGTATAGGGATGTTGTCTGGTTGTATAAAGATGGAGTTAGAAAGACCAAGGTGCAGCTGGAGCTGAACTTGGCAAGGGACACAGAGGTCTTTTCATGTGTCTGCTGATCAACCTCGCCATGTTGGCAGCTCTTCATAGAAGCACAACTAGTACACACATAAGTAATTGATTAGCTGCTTACTTACAATACCTCTTACTAGTCAAATATAAGCTAAGCACCCTGCTTCTAAACAATGTATTGCTTAACCTTTTGTCTCCCTCTTGTCATACAGGAGGATCTCAAACTTGAATAATATCCCCTTGTTTTCAGGTGGTTAGAAAGCACTTATCTCATGTCAATTGGTTAATGATGGGTACCTCCTTTGTAACTTAATCACAGTATATATTAATTTGGCAGCTTCTCTTCACCAGAGTCCTAAGGTGATGACCGGCATGGCTTCACCAAGGGCAAGTCCTGCCTGACCAACCTAGTGGCCTTCTACGATGGAGTGACCACATCAGTGGACAGGTGAAGGGCTATGGATGTAATCTATCTGGACTTCTGTAAAGCCTTTCACAGTCCCCCTCAGCATCGTCTTTCTCTCTAAATTGAATAGATATAGATTTATCAGTGGTCTTGGCTAACTGGGAATGTCCCAGTTCACTGAAGGTTAGCAAATGTGATGCCCATCTACAAGAAGGGCCAGAAGGAGGATCCAGAAAACTGCAGACCTGCCAGTCTGACCTCTGTGCCAGGCAAGCTTATGGAGCAGATCATTCTGAGTGCCATCACATGGCTTATACAAGACAACCAACAGATCAGGCCCAGTCAGCATGGATTTATGAAAGGCAGGTCCTGCTTGACAACCTGATCTCCTTCTTTGACAAGGTGACCCGCTTAGTAGATGAGGGCAAGGCTGTGGATGTTGTCTACCTGGACTTCAGTAAAGTCTGACACTTTCCCACAGCATTCTTCTAGAGAAACTGGCAGCTCATGACCTGGATGGGTGTGCTCTTCGCTGGCTAAAAACTGCCTGGATGGCCGGGCCCACAGAATTGTGGTGAATGGAGTCAAATTCAGTCGGCGGCTGGTAATGAGTGGTGATCCCCAGGGCTCAGTATTGGGGCCAGTTCTGTTTAATATCTTTAAAAATGATCTGGATGAGGGGATTGAGTGCACCCTCAGTAAGTTTGCAGATGACACCAAATTGGGTGGGAGTGTTGATCTGCTGGAGGGTAGGAAGGCCATACAGAGGGATCTGGACCAGCTGCATTGATAGGCTAAGGCCAATTGTATGAGGTGCAACAAGGGCAAGTGCTGGGTCCTGCACTTGGGTCATGTGGGAATCTAACGGGAGATTGACAAGGAGAATTGCAAATATGCTCAAGCAACTGCAGCTGGGGCATAGGAAAACACATATCTCACACTAATTGTTGTTTAGCCTTATGTGCTGCACAAGTAGAACCTCTGTGTTTAGATTACATAGGCCTGTGAAAGCCTTAAAGGCACCTTACTGAACATCCTTGAAATTCCTGCTCTACTGCAGGCAACGATCAAAGCAGTGTGGTGAACTACACTTGCATGAATCCTTGATACGCAGGTGTGACAGATGCACTACCCACCCCACTCCCAGAAAGCAGCAGAAGCTTCCAGGCTGATGGGCCACTATGGTCATGCACACGCCCCTTGATTGACAGACAGGGCCTTTGACCAATGAGACACCTCAGTTGAGAGAAATTTCTGGACAACTACCATAAATGACCACAGCTCAGATTCAACTAGTGTATAAATGGAGCCTGCTGGAGGTTTTGGTTGAGTTGGTCTTCCTTGGAGCAGTAGGTCTGCGATGGAAGACTCTCCTCCTCGGAGTGGCCATCTAAGGACTTTTTTCAGGGATTGAGACACCTTACTGACCTGGTAAGCGATCTGGGTACTCTTGAGAGGCCTCACGTTGTAAGATGTGGGAAGATGTGCATTTTGAATCATCACTCTAGAGTTTTGGGATCTGATCCCCTTGAATTTGAATTGGCTGTATAGTAATTGAACTCCTAACTGCTATCCAAACCTGTGTTTTACAATGTTGTCGGAGTGCTGAATGATTTTGGATAAACCTCATTTGTAGTTGGTTCTCTGATAAACAGTTCTGGTTAGAATAAAGTCTGTTTGCAGCTTGTTACCTGCCTAAATTGACTTTGGGGTGCCTTGTGACAACAGGCAAAAACAGCAGGCTCATTGATCGCCTGGCAAGGACTGAGCTCTGCAGTGCCTGTGTTCCCACTTGTGTACCTCTGGCTGGGTGCCGAGGTGCTTTTTTTGGATATCTGCCAGTCAGCAAGGTAATGAAAATAAATTTACTCTTTGCATTTCATCTATGGTTTGTGGTTATTCCTGCAACCTGCCTGTGTTGTTTCACTCAGGTCACAGCAGCCACATGCAGGCTTAGGGGAGAGTGGCTCGAAAGCTGCCTGGTGGAAAAGGACCTGGGGGTGTTGGTCAACAGCCAGCTGAATATGAGCCAGCAGTGTGCCCAGGTGGTCAAAAAGGCCAACAGCATCCTGCCTTGTATCAGAAATAGTGTGGCCAGCAGGACAAGGGAAGTGACAAAGGAAGGCACTGTTACCTGGCACTGGTGAGGCCCCACCTTGAATCCTATGTTCAGTTTTGGGCCCCTTGCTACAAGAAAGACATTGAGGTGTTGGAGCAAGCACAGAGAAGGACAATAAAGCTGGTGAGGCCTCTTATGAGGAGTGGCTGAGGGAACTGGGGCTGTTTAGCCTGGGGAAAAGGAGGCTGAGGGGAGACCTTATCGCTGTCTACAACCACCTGAATGGAGGTTGTAGCATGGAGGGTGTTGGTCTCTTCTCCCAAGTAGCAAGTGACAGGACGAGAGAAAATGGCCTCAAGTTGCACCAGGGGAGGTTTAGATTGGATATTAGAAAAAGTTTATTCGCTGAAAGGGTTGTCAGGCATTGGAACAAGCTGCCCAGGGAAGTGGCTGAGTCACCATTCCCAGAGGTCTTTAAAAGATGCATAGATGGGGTGCATCAAGCACAGCATTGCCAGCCGGGCGAGGGAGGTGGTTGTCCTGCTCTGCTCTGCACTGGTGCGACCTCACCTGGAGCACTGTGTGCAGTTCTGGGCACCACACTATAAAAAAGATACAAGGCTACTGGAGAATGACCAGAAGAGGGCTACCAAGTTGGTGAAGGTTTTGAGGAAGAAGCCATATGAGGAGCGGCTAAAGTCACTTGGTTTGTTCAGCCTGGAGAAGAGGAGACTGAGGGGAGACCTCATCATGGTCTACAGCTTCCTCACAAGGGGAGGAGGAGGGGCAGGTACTGATCTTTTCTCTCTGGCGACCAATGACAGAACCTGAGGGAATGTCAGGAAGATGTGCCAGGAGGGGTTTACGTTGGATGTTAGGAAAAGGTTCTTCACCCAGAGGGTGCTGGAGCACTGGAACAGGCTCCCCAGGGAGGTGTCACAGCCCCAAGCCTGACAGTGTTCAAGAATGAGACTGGACAATGTTCTCAGACACATGGTGTGAACTGTGAGTTTGTCATATCCAGGGACATGAACTGGACTTGATGATCCTTGTGCGTCCCTTCCAACTCAGGACATTCTATGATTTTGATGAGGTTCTTAGGAACATGGTTTACACTTGGACTTGGCAGTGCTAGGTTAACAGCTGGACTCTATGACCATAAAGGTCTTTTCCAACCTAAATGATTCTATGATTCCTCATAACAGCCCATATAGTCCTGTGGTTTCTAACTAGAAGGGTGTTGATAACACACCAATGTTTTGACTGTTCCTGAGCAGTGCTCGCACAGCATCAAGGGTGTCTCTCCATCCCTTCCCCACAAAGGCCAAAAGGCTGAAGATGAGCAAGAGGTTGGAAGGGAACATAGCCAGGACAGCTGACCCAAACTGACCAAAGGATATTCACAGAACCACAGAATGGCTGAGGTTGGAAGGGACCTCCAGAGGTCATCTGAGTCTAACCTCCCTCCTCAAACAGGGCCACCTAGAGCTGGTTGCCCAAGATTATGTCCAGGTGGCTTCTGAATATCTCCAAAGATGGAGACTCCACAACCCCTCTGGGCAACCTGTGCCAGTGCTTGGTGCCCTCAGAGCTAAAATGTGTTTCCTGATGTTCAAACGGAGCCTCCTGTGTTTCAGTTGGTGCACATTGCTTCTTGTTCTATCACTGGGCACCACTGAAAAGAGCCTGACTCCATCCTCACTGAGCGGTGAGCGAGCGAGGAGCACAGTGGCAATTACGGTAAGTTCTGCTGCAGAGCATGGATCAAGGAGAAAAGAGGGGCAGGCCCAGTGGAGGCAAATCTGCAGACAGGCAGAAGGACCAGGCTGATCTCATGAGAGAGGCTGATGAGGTGGGGGTGTTGCCCGGGTATTTAAACGGCTCCTAGGGAGTGCAGGCAACCAGGGCCAGCAAACAGGGGTGAGGCAGTTAGAGCAGAATGGGGAGTGGCAAGGGCAGGTGGGGAGGTCCCTGCCACTTCAAACAGAGGCTACAACCCGCTAGCAAGGAGCTAAGTTCAGCAGGAGGCATGGTATCCACCTGGAGAAGAGCAGTACCTTCTGCGTACCTCATGGTCCTTTCTGGCTGCAAGAACTGATGCAGCCACCCAAACTGAGCTTGGTAAGTCCAAGTCCTGGGCTGCAGAGTGTGCCCGTTTCTGCTCAGGGACTGATGGCAGCAGTGAGGTCACCTGTGGGCGATGTGCCCAAGTGAAGGAGTGCTCAGTCTGGTCACAGAGCTTCGAGAGGAGGTGTCCAGGCTGAGGACCATCAGAGAGTCAGGAAAGGAGACTGACTGGTGCACTTGCAGTCTATCATCCCTGGCGCAGGAGCAGAAACTGAAACCAAGCATGGCCCCAGATACAAAGGACCCCTACCCTCTCGCCACCAGGCTGTAAGGGGCAACCCAGAAGATGGGGGAGAGTGGAAATGGGTTACAGCTCGGGGTGGCAGGTAAACACATCCTCAGCCTGCCCCACCTTCCCAGGTGCCTGTATACAACAGGTATGAGGTCCTGGAACTGGATGGGCAAGCACCTGATGCTGCTGATGAAGACCCTTCTGGGAAAGAGGGGTCCTCTAAGCAACCCACACCCCACATGAAACCCAGCAAACACATGAAACCCTCACATGTAAAGAGAAAAAGAAGGGTTATTGTCATAGGCAACTCCCTTCTTAAGGGAATAGAGGACCTGGTATCTTGACCTGACCCTACCCACCTCTCCCCCTGGAGCCAGGGCAAGAGATGTAGCTCAACAACTACCCAGGCTGGTAAGGTCCCCTGATTATTACCCACTATTGGTTTTTAATGTTGGCAGGGAAGAGATAGGCAAAAGTAGTTGTATGGGAATTGCGCAAGAATGGCGAGGAGGCTAATTGTAAATACGCTCAAGCGACTGCAGCTGGCATGTAGAAAAAGCACATACATCACACTAACTGTTTTACTGACCTTGTGTGCTTGACAGGTAGAACCTCTGTGTTAGATAACATAGGCCTGTGACAAACTCTAAGGCACCTTATCATTATGCCCGAGATTCTTGCTGAAGAGAAGCTGCCAAATTCACGTATACTGTGATTAAGTTACAAAAAATATAGCCATCATTAACCAATTGACACGATAAATACTTTCTGATCTCAGTCGTCGAGATCAGCTGATCGGAACCAGCTTGGCCGGAGCCATCAGAGCGATCTCGAGGTAAGGAGAAGCGCGGGGGTGGGTTTCAGTTTCGGGATCCGGGGGGGCAGCCCTTGCGAGAGCGGCTGACGTGGCGTGGGCGTTACCACGGTGACGGCGATCACACCCTCGCCTTGAAAAAGCTTCAGGGAGGGCAGCGACACGTCGCTGCCCACCAGGCACTGGGAGAGGCGACCAGCTTGTGACGCGGGCGAGGATCACCCACACTGTGCTGCAGCAGCGGGTGGGGTAGCTCGTGCAGTAGGGCACAGAGGTTATCACTCCTCGCATGTTAGACCCTCTCAACTACTGCCAGTGTCCCAGACTGCTGCCAACCATGGTCTCCTCCAGGAAGAGAGCTTGCCTCAAAAAGACTGTGGCGACTCAGACAGAGGCCCTGTCCCGAACCGTGGCTGTCCAGGTGTCCGGCTGCAGGGAGTGCCAGAGCCTGCTGCTGCCGGGGGAGGGAGGCAGCATTCAGCCTGCGTGAGGTGCGAGCAGGTGCAAGATCTGCTCAGCATGGTTGCAAAACTTAAGGAGGAGATTGAGACACTGAGATCCATCAGGGAGTGTGAAAGGGAGATTGACTGGTGGAGTAACTCCCTGGCGTGCCAGGCAGAAAGGCCCCAAGGGGGAACCCCCCAAAGGGTGATGGACCCCCTGCCCTGTCGGGCAGAGAGGGAAGATCTGAGAGAGCCCCTGCCCTGTGGCTGTCAGGCAGAGATAGGGGACCAAAAAGCTGAGGAGGGTTGGAAGCAAGTTCCAGTTAGGCGTCATGGGCAACCCCCCTCCCTACCTGCTTTGCTTCCCCAGGTGCCCCTCCATAATAGGTTTGAGACCCTGGATATTGAAGAAGATGTAGGTGGGGATGTGGTGCAAGGGCCGCCTACAAGGTCACATAGGAAGAGGCGATTGACTCCACGCCTCAAGACTGCCTCCGATAAAAAAGAAAGAAGGGTGATTGTAGTAGGCAATTCCCTTCTGAGAGGGACAGAGGGCCCAATATGCAGAGTTGACCCTCATCATAGGGAAGTTTGTAGCCTACCTGGAGCCTGGATCAGGGATATCACCAGGGCACTCCCCAACCTGGTGCACCCAACGGGCTACTACCCACTACTGATCTTCTAGACAGATGGGGAGGAAGCGGCATCCCGTAGTCTGAGGGGAATGAAGAAAGATTTCAAGGCCTTGGGACAAATGGTGAAAGAGTCTGGGGCTCAAGTTATCTTCTCTTCCCTCTTTCCATTTTTGGGTGATGATGTGGGATGGAATAGAAAAATTAGGTCCGTAAATGATTGGCTTTGGGACTGGTGCTACAGGCAGGGCTTTGGGTTCTTTGATAACTGCTGGTTTTATAAGACACCAGTCCAGTCAGTGATATGTGGGAAAGGTTTATCCCACAGCAGTAAAAGGATGCTGGGACAGGAATTAGCAGGGCTCATTTGGAGAGCTTTAAACTAGATTTCAAGGGGGATGGGGTTGTAGCTGGGCTTGCATCAGTGGGGCAATATGCTGGAATACATAAAGACCGGGAGGCCCCTCAGGCCCCTAGGGTGAAATCGGTGTACTCGGCTCGCTCCCTGAAGTGCCTGTACACCAATGCGCGCAGCATGGGGAATAAGCAGGAGGAGTTAGAAACCTGCGTTCGGTCAGGAGATTATGATCTGGTGGCAATAACAGAGACAAGGTGGGACAGCTCACATGACTGGAATGTGGTCATGGATGGCTATGTCCTTCTCAGGAAAGACAGGCCAGCCAAGCATGGTGGTGGAGTTGCTCTTTATGTGAGAGAGCAACTACAATGTATAGAGTACTGTCCAGGTGCGGTTGAGGAGCGAGTTGAGAGTCTGTGGGTGAGAATTAAGGGGCAGGCTGACAGGGGTGATACTGTCGTGGGAGTCTATTACAGGCCACCAGATCAGAATGAGGAAGTCGATGAGGCCTTCTACGGGCAGCTGAGAGCAGCCTCACAGTCACAGGCTTTGGTTGTTATGGGGGATTTTAACTACCCTGATGTTTGCTGGAAGGACTACTCAGCCAGCCAGCCTCAGTCTAGGAGGTTCCTCCAGTGCATTGACGATAACTTTCTGATGCAAATGGTGGAGGAGCCGACTAGGAGAGGTGCGCTGCTGGATCTCGTCCTCACTAACAAGGAGGGTCTGGTTGAAGCAGTAAAGGTGGGGGGCTGCCTTGGTTGCAGCGACCATGAGATGGTGGAGTTCAGAATCTCATGTGGCGGGAGCAGAATAGCAAGCAGAATTGCAACCCTGGACTTCAGCAGGGCCGACTTTGGCCTGTTCAAACAATTGCTGGGGGAAATCCTGTGGGCAAGGCTGCGTGAAGGTAAAGGGGCCCAAGATAGTTGGTTAACATTCAGGGACTGCTTCTTCCAAGCTCAAGATCAGAGCATCCCAACACGTAGGAAGTCAAGGAAGGGAGCCAGGAGACCTGCGTGGTTAAACAGGGAACTGCTGCGTAAGGTCAAGTGGAAGACGAGAGTTTACAGATCATGGAAGGAGGGGCTGGCCACTTGGGAAGAATATAAGGCTGTCGTTAAAGGATGTAGGGAGGCTACTAGGAAAGCTAAGGCCTCCTTAGAGTTAAACCTGGCAAGAGGGGTCAAGGACAACAGAAAGAGCTTCTTCAAATACATGGCAGATAAAACTAACACCAGAGGCAATGTAGGCCCACTGATGAATGGGGTGGGTGCCCTGGTGACAGAAAATACAGAGAAAGCAGAATTACTGAATGCCTTCTTTGCCTCTGTCTACTCTGCCAGAGGCTGTCCTGAGGAGCCCTGTACTCCTGAGGCCCCAGAGGAAGGCAGGGCAATGGAGGAGTTTGCCTTAGTTGATGAGGACTGGGTTAGGGACCAGTTAAGCAATCTGGACATCCATAAATCCATGGGTCCAGATGGGATGCACCTGCGGGTGCTGAGGGAGCTGGCTGAAGTCATTGCTGGACCACTCTCCATCATCTTTGCCAAGTCTTGGGAAACAGGAGAGGTGCCTGAGGACTGGAGGAAAGCAAATGTCACTCCAGTCTTCAAAAAGGGCAAGAAGGAGGACCTGGACAACTATAGACCAGTCAGCCTCACCTCCATCCCTGGGAAAGTGATGGAACACCTTATCCTTGGTGCCATCTCAAGGCATATCAAGGATAAGAGCCTTTTGTGAAGACATAACAAGGTGGATTGATGAAGGCAGAGCGGTGGATGTGGTCTACCTTGACTTCAGCAAAGCATTTGACAGTCTCCCACAGCATCCTCACGGCAAAACTGAGGAAGTGTGGACTGGATGATCAGGTAGTGAGGTGGACTGCAAACTGGCTGAAGGAAAGAAGCCAGAGAGTCGTGATCAATGGGGCGGAGTCTGGTTGGAGGCCTGTATCTAGTGGAGTCCCTCAAGGGTCGGTACTGGGACCAGTATTATTCAATATATTCATCAATGACTTGGATGAGGGAATTGAGTGTACTATCAGCAAGTTTGCTGATGACACCAAGCTGGGAGGGGTGGCTGACACGCCAGAGGGCTGTGCTGTCATCCAGCGAGATCTGGACAGGCTAGAGAGTTGGGCGGGGAAAAATTTAATGAAATATAATAAGGGAAAATGTAGAGTCTTACATCTGGGCAGGAATAACCCCAGGTTCCAGTATAGGTTGGGGAATGACCTATTAGAGAGCAGTGTAGGGGAAAGGGACCTGGGGGTCCTGGTGGACAGCAGGATGACCATGAGCCAGCACTGTGCCCTTGTGGCCAAGAAGGCCAATGGCATCCTGGAGTGTATTAGAAGGGGGGTGGTTAGTAGGTCCAGAGAGGTTCTCCTTCCCCTCTACTCTGCCCTGGTGAAACCTCATCTGGAATATTGTGTCCAGTTCTGGGCCCTCAGTTCAAGAAGGATAGGGAACTGCTGGAGAGAGTCCAGCGCAGGGCCACAAAGATGATTAAGGGAGTGGAGCATCTCCCTTATGAGGAAAGGCTGAGGGAGCTGGGTCTCTTTAGCTTGGAGAAGAGGAGACTGAGGGGTGACCTCATTAATGTTTATAAAGGGTGGGTGTCACGAGGATGGAGCCAGGCTCTTCTCGGTGACAACCAACAATAAGACAAGGGGTAATGGGTTCAAGCTGGAACACAAGAGGTTCCACTTAAATTTGAGAAGAAACTTCTTCTCAGTGAGGGTAACGGAACAGTGGAACAGGCTGCCCAGGGGTGTTGTGGAGTCTTCTTCTCTGGAGACATTCAAAACCTGCCTGGATGCCTTCCTGTGTAACCTCACCTAGGTATTCCTGCTCTGGCAGGGGGATTGGACTGGATGATCTTTCGAGGTCCCTTCCAATCCCTAACTTTCTGTGATTCTGTGATCACCTGCACAACAAGGGAATATTTTTCAAGTTTTAGATCCTTCTGCATAGTAAGAGGGAGACAAAAGATTAAGTGAGACATTGTTTAGAAGCAGAGTGCTTAGTTTCTATTTAACTAATAATTATTAGATGTGTTGTAAGAAACTAAACAATTATAACTAACATCATCCATTATTTCTTAGTATAGATGTATGTCAAAATTTTCAAAAATTGTAAAGCATATGTAGTAATTATGTGAATATAAGCAATGCGAGAGCATCCAGTCACTGGACTACTTATGGAGGATGATCCCCAGTGTTCCCCAGCACTGATAAAATAAAGAATGCCACTTAACAGTATAATTGACTCTGCTGTTAAGTTTATTTCTCCATTTCAGTTGGCAAGCCAGCCAGGAGGTCCCACTCTGCCCAGCTGCACAACCCCTTGAGTCAAAGACTCTCTTGGCACACCCTGGAGATTTCTCTGCAGAGACTCCTCGTCTCAATTGGATCGCTGCGGGGACAGAGAAGGACCTCTGGTAAGAAGGCATTCATTTCAAAAATAAGAGAAAGATAAAGTGGGACCGGTCAGGTGACTATCCGTAAGTCGTATGCAGGATAGTGTATACCGAGTTGCTAGCACCTTAAAGGTATACAGTAGTGGCGATGCGGTCACCACAAGTTGCTGCAGAGTGGTTTGTGTGGAAAACTCACTCTGACGTGGTAGTTGTGGTGTGAAAACTTCTGCTGAAGTTGTGGAAACTTCCTCTGCTGAAGTTGTCGTGGTGTAAAGCTGGCTCTGTATGTAGCTATAAAGCAGATTGTTTTGTTCATAGTTATGCACTTTAATGCCTAAAGATATAGTAGAAGCTGCTGTGGCTTTAACTTGTAAGGAGTGTGGGTGTTGTGAACCCATCTATGTTGTCAAGTGCCCTAATTGTACCGCTGAGTGTTATATAGATTCGAGCTGTGTGCCTGAATTGTTTTGTGTTAGTTGTAAGTTTTGGAGAGAGTGGGATAAACTTGGAGTACAAATTGTGAGGATTGTATGTTGTGGGTAGCTTTTAGTATTATCTGTGGAGTATAGATATATGTATTAATACTCCTAGTTTGTATTTGTTATGAGCTGTGTTGTTCTGTATTAAGCATAATGGGAGGACAGCATAGTAGTGGTATTCTGAAAAAAAGCCTGCTAGGGTGTATTGTAGCTCACAGGAAAGAGATTAGGGAACCACTTGGTGATAATGTGAATAGAGAAACCTTGATGAAATATTATGATCAGTGGCCATTGTATAAATTAGATGATGAGAAAAAGTGGCCTCTTAATGAAACTTTGAGTTATGGTACTTTAATGTTATTCGTGAAGAGAGAAGGAAAATGGAGTCAAGTTATGTATGCTGATATATTTTTTACTTTGCGAAACCACTCAGAGTGGCAGAAAGAATGTGGTATTAATTTGGCACCACCGGATCCTTTCGTTTTAACAGTAGAAAAGGAGCAGAACAAAGTACAGAAGCTGAAACGACGTTGTTCGCTGTGTAGTGTAAGATGGGGTGGGGGAGGGCTTCTTAGGAAAAGTGAGGAATCCCGACCTAGACCCCAGTTAAAATGGAATCAATGTGCTTTTTGCAGAGAAAAGGGGCATTGGAGATGGAATTGCCCAAAATTGAAGTCTGCAGTCGTAGCAGAAGTTGATTGACGGGAACCTGGAGAATCTACCCTAGCAGATCCACTAGTTATAGTAAAGCTAGGGAGACAGGGAAAAGAAGTAGAGTTTTTAATTGCTACTAGAGCATCTTATTTGGTTTTGAATAAGGAATTGTTATCTTTAGATAGACATTTTGTAACTGCAGTGGAAGCTACTGGCCAACAAGAGAAAGCTTTCTTTTTCTTTTTACAGCAATAATAATATTCAAACAAAGTGGAATTTAAGATAAAAAATTTGAGATTTTATATTTGGCAAAGATTCAAACTGACAAACAAGGCCAAATACCTCAGGAAATACTGGATCAAGTGTTTCCAGGGGTATGGTCTTCAAGAGTTCCTGGTAAATCAAAGAATGCAGAACCAGCGAAAATTAATTTGAAACCTAGAGCTGGACCAGTCAGAATCAAACAATATCCTCTGAAATTAAAGGATAGGGGGAAAAAAAAAAATCAGTAACTTCCTGTAGTTTGGACTGCTGGTGGAATTGTGAGTAAAGAAACAAGATGGTAAAAGCTAACTAAAAGTTAGTGTAGGATTTGAGAGTAATAAATAAAATTACACCAAAGAGTAGCTAACTCTTACCAAATTATGAGACAATCAGAAATAGTTTACTGTGTTGGATTTGAAAGGTGCCTTTTCTGTCTTGCATTAGACAAAGGGAGTAAGAAACTTTTGCTTTTGAGTAAGAAAATCCTGGTACTGGGAGAAAAGCCCAATTAACCTGGACAGTGTTACCCCAGGGACAAGAACTTGAAGCCTGGGAAGCTCTTCCAGGAAGTGGGACTTTATCTCCTTATAGCCACAAAACCCAAAGAAGATTGTGTGCAATGGACTGTAAGTTTACTAATCTTCTGATATTAAGTGAGTATCGAGTTTCCCAACAGAAAGCCCAACTGATGCAGCACCAAGTGACTTATCTGGGATTCGAGATTTCTGGAGGACAATGAGAGCTGGGGACAGAGCAAAAAGAAGCTATTTGCAGGACACCAGAACCTGACACGGTAAAAGAGCTCTGGACATTTCTTGAAATGACAGGATGAAATGACAGTTTTGTATGAACTGTTAAAAGAAAACACCTCCAAGCTTAATTGGATGGGAGAAGCCAGGAGGGCTTTTTTGCAACTAAAAAGGAACTGATGAGGGCTCCAGCCCTGGGACTCCCAGATGTCACCAAACCATTTTTCTTATTCTCACGTGAAAGGCAAGGCATTGCTCTGGGTGTCCTAGCACAGCAATTAGGACCGTATAAACGAGCAGTGGCCTGCTTCTCTAAGCAAGTGAGCAGAGGCTGGCCTGGATGTCTTCGAGCTGTGGCAGCAGTTGTACTCAATACACAGGAAGCTTGCAAGTTCACTATGGGACAGAAAATGACAGTGTAAGCATCCCATACAGTCACAACCATACTGGAACAGAAAGGTAACCATTGGTATCTCCCTCAAGATTCCTGAAATACCAGGCAGTGTTGTTTGAACAAGATGATGTGAATATTGTCACTACTAACATTGTCAATCCAGCTTTTTTCCTTTGTGGATCTGTTTCAGAGCCCGTGGTCCATGACTGCTTGAAAAAAATAGAAGCTGTTTACTCCAGCAGACTGGATTTAAAGCAACAGCCACTGAAGATGCTGAAGACTCCTGGTTCACCGACCGAAGCAGCTTTGTAAAGCAAGGAGTATGTAAAGCTGGGTATCCCGTAATAACTAAAGACAAGGTAATCAAAGCTAAACCTTTGCCTCCTAGGACTTCTGCCCAGAAAGCTGCACTCACACGAGCTTTAAAATTATCCGAAGAGAAGAAGATTAATATTTGGATTGATTCAGAGTGTGTTTTTAGAGTGGTGCATGGCCATGGAGCCATTTGAAAAAAAAACCCAAAGGAAAACAGATTAAACATGGTACTCCAATTGTTGGAAGCTGTGTTTCAATATTATAGCCAAGCAAATTCGTGAAAGATTTGTGGCTTGTAAAAAAAGTAAATAAAAAGGCACTTAGAAAGCAGCCTGCAGGAAGGCAGAGTCCAAGTTTATGACCCTTTCAAAATATTCAAGTTGATTTCTGTATGGGAATGTAGCGCAAGATTAGCGAGGAGGTTAGTTAAATGCAAATACGCTCAAGTGACTTGCACCTGTCTGTAGAAAAAGCACGTACATCACACTAATTGTGTTACTGACCTTGTGTGCTTGATGAGTAGAACCTCTGTGTTAGATAATATAGGCCTGTGAGAAACTCTAGGCACCTTATCACTACGTCTGAGATTCCTGCTTTGTTGTGAGAAAGAGCGGGAGGCTGCGCCTGCCTGAAGCCTTGAAATACAGGTGAACTCAGCAGGCCCAGTGATTTTCCAGCAGGGCTGAACTGCTGCAGTGCCTGCGTCCCCGCTTGTGTCACCTCTGCATGGGAGCTTAGGTGCGACTTCAGAGATCCCTCGGTAGAGAGGTAACTAAAATAAAACTTGCTCTTTGCAATGCATTCATGGCCTCTGGCTCTTCTTGTGATGTGCCTGCGTATGTGCACACATTTTCACAGAATTACCTGCAGTTGGTCAAATTAAATACTTACTAGTGTTGGCAGATCACCTTACCGGGTGGGTAGAAGCTTTCCCTCTGAGCACTGCCACGGCAACAGTGGTAGCAAAAGTGATTCTAGAACAAATTATTCCTAGATATGGAATAGTGGAAAATATAGACTCAGATCAAGGGGGACATTTTACTTCCAGGGTACTGCAAAGACTAATGGACAGCTTGGGATTTTCCTACCCCTTGGCATCCCCTTTCATCCGGAAAAGTAGAAAGGATGAACCAGACCTTAAAGAAGCAATTGTCAAAATTGGTATTAGAAACCAGATTACCCTGGACTGAATGTCTAACTATAGCCTTGCTGAGGATCAGAACTGCTCCTCACAAGGATATAGGGGTTTCGCCTTATGAAGTGCTCTTTGGGCTGCCATACCTAGGCAGGAACAATGGACCCCCACAATTTGAAACTAAGGATATGTTTCTCGAAAACTATATACTCGGATGGTCCCCTTCTGTATCTTCTCTCAGGCACCAAGGGCTTCTCACACAAACTCCACCATTAGAGTTTGCAGCCCACAAATTTCAGCCTGGAAACTGGGTCCTCGTCAAATCCTGGAAGGAAACTAAACCTCAGCCAGACTGGGAAGGACCATTTCAAGTCCTACTGACCACCAAGACAGCAGTACGAACATCTGAGAGAGGGTGGACTCATTATACACGGATCAAAGGACCAGTTGAACCTCCAAAGGACAACAGTAAGTGGCAAATACTGACCACTGACGAGCCCCTTTGACTAAAGATACAGAGACAAAAATGAAGTGCAATATTTAGGGATTATTAATCCTGTATTATGTAGAATTTACAAATGGGCTACTCACTATTAACATTACTGAAACTAAAGGTTCCCTAACAATTTGACGCTTATCAGATCCTTAATTGTGGGGATGTACAAAGCCAAAGAAAATTTAATTATGAAAACATACATGTGTCCAGGGGAACCAAGCTGCTCTAAGGATGATTTAAATAAGTGTATAGTTTTTGTTGCTGTCTCTCCTTGCCCCTCCTGGTACAGTGTTTTCTGGACCACAGAGTTTAGGGGATGGACAGTAAGCAATGAACACTTATCTCCTCAAAATAGAGAGCTGAAAAGAAATATTACCTGATCCAAAGGACAATCTCTCCCAGGATGTGAGTCTCTGCAACGCAACCCTTTGTACAACAGAGGGAGTAGATGACTCAGTAAGTGGGGTTTATGGATTAGGAGCAGACATTAGTGAAAAAGATCTCCTAGGAAGGTTCAAAATGCAAGTATTAAACAACAATAGTAATGAAGAATTAATAAAATCACCTACTCAAAAACCTCCAATAGAACCTTGGGTCCCACCAAATGACCCTAAGGTGGTCAGTGTTTTGGAAATATCAGATTTAAGAGAAACCTTGGAAATAGAAACAGGATATGGTGATACAAATGGCTGGGTAGAATGGATCAAATATACAGTGCAAAGCCCAAACAAGAGCAATTGTTATGCATGTGCATCAGGAAGGCCTGTGGCCCAGGTGGTACCCTTCCCTCTGGGACGGAGCAAAGATTGACAGGGGATGGAGTGTATCTTAGCCTTATACCAAGACTCTACGGCATGAGGACATAAGTCGTGTCATACTCTTTCCCTACTATTTCCAGCTTTAGGGGGAAAAAAATCAAAATTCCCCTGGCATTTTCAGGAATAACTGGAACTCATACTCGATGGGGCAGGAATGATACCAGGTTTCTAGGAAACATGAGTAAGGTGTGTAGAGACATGTGAAGTTGGTCCTCATGAAAGCAATTATACCTCTTTAAATGTTGCCCGAGCAGATCTTTGGTGGTACTGTGGGAAGAGAATGCTTCATTCCACTTTACCCTCACACTGGGAAGGTACCTGTGCCATTGTCCAATTGGCGATTCCTTTTACTCTGGCATTTGAACACCATAAGTCATCAGGGCAACAGAAGAGGGGTTTAGGGTTTTCCTTTGATAACAGAGTCTATCTCTATTTGATTGGGGTCCCCAAAGGGGGGCCAGAGCCAATTCAGCGATCATGCGATACTGAGAAGAGTTTGTGATTGGGTTTCGATTTCGCGACCCGGAAACCTCCGACAGCCCTCGCGAGAGCGGCTGACGTGGCGTGGGCATTACCTCGGTGACGGTGATCACACCCCCACCCCCAGCCTTGAAAAAGCCTCAGGGAGGGCAGCGACACTGCCCACCAGGCTCTGGGAGGGGCGACCAGCTTGTGATGCGGGTGAGAACCACCCACACTGTGCTGCAGCAGCGGGTGGGGTAGCTCGTGTAGTAGGGCGTAGAGGTTGTCACTCCTTGCTTGTTCGACCTTCTCACCTATTGCCAGTGTCCCAGACTGCTGCCAACCATGGTCTCCTCCAGAAAGAGAGCTTGTCACAAAAAGACTGCGGCTACTCAGACAGAGGCCCTGTCCCAAACCGTGGCTGTCCAGGTGTCCGGCCGCAGGGAGTGCCAGAGCCTGCTGCTGCCGGGGGAGGGAGGCAGCATTCAGCCTGCGTGAGGTGCGAGCAGGTGCAAGATCTGCTCAGCATGGTTGCAAAACTTAAGGAGGAGATTGAGACACTGAGATCCATCAGGGAGTGTGAAAGGGAGATCGACTGGTGGAGTAACTCCCTGGCGTGCCAGGCAGAAAGGCCCCAAGGGGGAACCCCCCAAAGGGTGATGGACCCCCTGCCCTGTCAGGCAGAGAAGGAAGACCTGAGAGAGCCCCTGCCCTGTCGCTGTCAGGCAGAGATAGGGGACCAAAAAGACGATGAGGGTTGGAAGCGAGTTCCAGTTTGGCATCATGGGCAACCCCCCTCCCTACCTGCTTTTCTCCCTCAGGTGCCCCTCCATAATAAGTTTGAGGCCCTGGATCTTGAAGGAGAGGTAGGTGAGGATGTGGTGCAAGGGCCGCCTACAAGGTCACACAGGAAGAGGCAGTTGACTCCGCACCTCAAGACTGCCTCTGAAAAGAAAGAAGGGTAATTGTAGTAGGCAATTCCCTTCTGAGAGGGACAGAGGGCCCAATATGCAGAGATGACCCTCATCATAGGGAAGTTTGTAGTCTATCTGGAGCCCAGATCAGGGACATCACCAGGGCGCTCCCCAACCTGGTGCACCCAAAGGACTACTACCTGCTACTGATCTTCCAGACAGATGGGGAGGAACCTGCATCCTGTAGTCTGAGGGGAATGAAGAAAGATTTCAAGGCCTTGGGAAAGGTGAAAAAGTCTGGGGTTCAAGTTGTCTTCTCTTCACTCCTTCCATTTTCGGGTGATGACGTGGGATGGAATAGAAAAATTAGGTCCATAAATGATTGGCTTCGGGACTGGTGCTACAGGCAGGGCTTTGGATTCTTTGATAACTGCTGGTTTTATAAGATGCCAGTCTGGAGAATAATACACGAGAAAGGTTTATTTCACAGGGGTAAAAGGATGCTGGGACAGGAATTAGCAGGGCTCATTTGGAGAGCTTTAAACTAGATTTCAAGGGGGATGGGGTTGCAGCTGGGCAGTAAGGCAGCACTCTAGAGTTGATGAAGACCGGGAGGCCTCCCATCCCCGTAGGGTGAAATCCGTGTGCTCAGCTCACTCCCTGAAATGCCTGTACACCAATGCATGCAGCATGGGGAATAAGCAGGAGGAGTTAGAAACCTGTGTTCAGCCAGGAGATTATGATCTGGTGGCAATTACAGAGACAAGGTGGGACAGCTCACATGACTGGAATGTGGTCATGGATGGCTATGTCCTTCTCAGGAAAGACAGGCCAGCCAAGCGTGATGGTGGAGTTGCTCTTTATGTGAGAGAGCAATTACAATGTATTGAGTACTGGCCAGGGGCAGATGAGGAGCGAGCTGAGAGTCTATGGGTGAGAATTAAGGGGCAGGCTGGCAGGGGTGATACTGTTGTGGGTGTCTATTACAGGCCACCAGATCACGGTGAGGAAGTTGACGAGGCCTTCTACAGGCAGCTGAGAGTGGCCTCATAGTCACAGGCCCTGGTTGTCTTGGGGGATTTTAATTTCCCTGATGTTTGCTGGAAGGACTACTCAGCCAGCCAGCCTCAGTCTAGGAGGTTCTTCCAGTGCACTGATGATAACTTTCTGACGCAAATGGTGGAGGAGCCGACTAGGAGAGGTGCACTGCAGGATCTCATCCTCACTAACAAGGAGGGTCTGGTTGAAGCAGTAAAGGTGGGGGGCTGCCTTGGTTGCAGCGACCATGAAATGGTGTTCAGGAACTCGTTGGGTGGGAACAGAATAGCAAGCAGAATTGCAACCCTGGACTTCAGCAGGGCAAACTTTGGCCTTTCCAGGCAATTGCTAGGAGAAATCCCATGGGCAAGGCTGCTTGAAGGTAAAGGGGCCCAAGATAGTTGGTTAGCATTCAGGGACTGCTTCTACCAAGCTCAAGATCAGAGCATCCCCACATGTAGGAAGTCAAGGAGGGGAGGCAGGAGACCTGCGTGGTTAAACAGGGAACTGCTGCGTAAGGTCAAGTGGAAGACGAGAGTTTACGATTCATGGAGGGAGGGGCTGGCCACTTGGGAAGAATATAGGGCTGTTGTCAAAGGATGTAGGGAGGCAACTAGGAAAGCTAAGGCCTCCTTAGAATTAAACTTGGCGAGAGGGGTCAAGGACAAAAGAAAGAGCTTCTTCAAATACATGGCAGATAAAACTAACACCAGAGGCAATGTAGGCCCACTGATGAATGGGGTGGGTGCCCTGGTGACAGAGAAGGCAGAGTTACTGAATGCCTTCTTTGCCTCTGTCTACTCTGCCGGAGGCTGTCCTGAGGAGCCCTGTATTCCTGAGGCCCCAGAGGAAGTCAGGGCAATGGAAGAGTTTGCCTTGGTTGATGAGGACTGGGTTAGGGACCAGTTAAGCAATCTGGACATCCATAAATCCATGGGTCCAGATGGGATGCACCTGCGGGTGCTGAGGGAGCTGGCTGAAGTCATTGCTGGACCACTCTCCATCATCTTTGCCAAGTCTTGGGAAACAGGAGAGGTGCCTGAGGACTGGAGGAAAGCAAATGTCACTCCAGTCTTCAAAAAGGGCAAGAAGGAGGACCTGGACAACTATAGACCAGTCAGCCTCACCTCCATCCCTGGGAAAGTGATGGAACACCTTATCCTTGGTGCCATCTTAAGACATATCAAGGATAAGAGCGTCATCAGGGGCAGTCAACACGGCTTCACCAAGGGGAAGTCGTGCTTGACCAACCTCATAGACTTTTATGAGGATATAATGAGGTGGACAGGTGATGGCAGAGTGGTGGATGTGGTCTACCTTGACTTCAGTAAAGCATTTGACACAATCTCCCACAGCATCCTCACAGCTAAACTGAGGAAGTGTGGTCTGGACGATCAGGTGTTGAGGTGGATGGGGAACTGGCTGAAGGAAAGAAGCCAGAGAGTTGTGGTCAATGGGGCAGAGTCTAGTTGGAGGCCTGTATCTAGTGGAGTCCCTCAAGGGTCAGTACTGGGACCAGTATTTCTCAATATATTCATCAATGACTTGGATGAGGGAATTGAGTGTACTATCAGCAAGTTTGCTGATGACACCAAGCTGGGAGAGGTGGCTGACATGCCAGAGAGCTGTGCTGCCATCCAGCATGACCTGGACAGGCTGGAGAGTTGGGCGGTGTCCTGGTTTTGTTAAAAAACAAGATTCTCTTTTAGTGAATTTCCCTGTCAGCTAAAGCCTTCTTACTAAGTGCAGTTTTCCTGAAAGTTAGGTAGATGTTTTGGTAGACATAGCAGTGGAATGCAAGGTCATTGATAATGATGCATCTCGCGAGATGTGCAAGCAGGAGGTGAACTGAAAATTGACCAACTAAAGTATTCCATCCCATTCAAGTGATCACAGAATCACAGAATGTTAGGGATTGGAAGGGACCTCGAAAGATCATCTAGTCCAATCCCCCTGCCGGAGCAGGAACACCTAGGTGAGGTTACACAGGAAGGCGTCCAGGCGGGTTTTGAATGTCTCCAGAGAAGGAGACTCCACAACCTCCCTGGGCAGCCTGTTCCAGCATTCCGTCACCCTCACTGAGAAGAAGTTTCTTCTCAAATTTAAGTGGAACCTCTTGTGTTCCAGCTTGAACCCATTACCCCTTGTCTTACTGTTGGTTGTCACCGAGAAGAGCCTGGCTCCATCCTCGTGACACCCACCCTTTATATATTTATAAACATTGATGAGGTCACCCCTCAGTCTCCTCTTCTCCAAGCTAAAGAGACCCAGCTCCCTCAGCCTTTCCTCATAAGGGAGATGCTCCACTCCCTTAATCATCTTTGTGGCCCTGCGCTGGACTCTCTCCAGCAGTTCCCTGTCCTTCTTGAACTGAGGGGCCCAGAACTGGACACAATATTCCAGATGCAGTCTCACCAGGGCAGAGTAGAGGGGAAGGAGAACCTCTCTCGACCTACTAACCACCCCCCTTCTAATACACCCCAGGATGCCATTGGCCTTCTTGGCCACAAGGGCACAGTGCTGGCTCATGGTCATATAACTTCATATAAAAGTGGGGGATCATGAGGATCTCGTTCCTTTTTTCCTTATGGTTGACAATGGGAGAGGACCTTGTGAGTTGTCCCTGCGAACTGAGGCCTAGTGACAGACTGAATCTAGTTCTGGTTGGCTGCAGAGTCCAGTCCAGGACTTCCTGTGCCAGCCCCACATCTGCCGGAGCAGTTGCCGGGACTTACAAGATTGGTTTTGTATATTTTGTATTATTTTCTCTATTTTTATTGGTAGCATTAGTAAAATATTTTTAATTTTTCCAACTCTCTTCTCTCTGTCTTTCTTTCCCTCCCAATTGCCTGTCCTTAGTGGGAAGGGGGGAAAGGGAGAGGCTGAAGGGGAAAGGGGAGAGGAGGTTAACAATACTTCTGCCATGGTTTTATTGTCACCCCGCAACCAAACCACGACAGGCGGGGAAAAATTTAATTAAATATAACAAGAGAAAGTGCAGAGTCTTGCATCTGGGTAGGAACAACTCCAGGTTCCAGTATAGGAATGACCTATTAGAGAGCAGTGTAGGAGAAAGCGACCTGGGGGTCCTGGTGGACAGCAGGATGACCATGAGCCAGCACTGTGCCCTTGTGGCCAAGAAGGCCAATGGCATCCTGGGGTGTATTAGAAGGGGGGTGGTTAGTATGTCGAGAGAGGTTCTCCTTCCCCTCTACTCTGCCGTGGTGAGACCACATCTGGAATATTGTGTCCAGTTCTGGGCCCCTCAGTTCAAGAAGGACAGGGAACTGCTGGAGAGAGTCCAGCGCAGGGCCACAAAGATCATTAATGGAGTGGAGCATCTGCCTTATGAGGAAAGGCTGAGGGAGCTGGGGCTCTTTAGCTTGGAGAAGAGGAGACTGAGGGTGGATCTCATTAATGTTTATAAATATATAAAGGGTGAGTGTCAAGAGGATGGAGCCAGGCTCTTCTCAGTGACAACCAATGATAGGACAAGGGGTAATGGGTTCGAACTGGAACACAAGAGGTTCCACTTAAATTTGAGAAGAAACTTCTTCTCAGTGAGGATAACAGAACACTGGAACAGGCTGCCCAGGGAGGTTGTGGAGTCTCCTTCTCTGGAGACATTCAAAACCCGCCTGGACACATTCCTGTGTAACCTCATATAGGTGTTCCTGCTCCGGCAGGGGGATTGGACTAGATGATCCCTTGAGGTCCCTTCCAGTCCCTAACATTCTTGTGATTCTGTGTGACTCTGTGTGACTCTGTGTGATTCTGGGTCCAGCACTGGGAGCCAGGGATAAGATATGTTTTAACTGCTGAAAACCAGGCCACTTCAAGGCACAGTGCCGTGGTCCAAGAAGAATTCAAACACCCTGAGATCAACCTCAAGGGAGGATGTTATGCAGCTGCTGCCAAAATCCTGGCCACCATGTTAGCGAGTGCCATTCCAGGTATCATCATAACGGAGCTTATTTGGCAAACGGCCAGCACAGCGCGCCGCCACCTCACGTGTCGACACAAGTGAGAGTGAGCAATCCGGGACCACAGAGTCAGGCAGCTTGGCAAGCCTCCGCGCCCAAACCTCAGGGAGTGCCGGAGTGGACCTGGAAACAGCAGTAGAAGCTACTCTTTGGGATACTCAAGTTCGATGCGTGCCAACAAATGTACATGGACCCTTGGGAAATGAATTAAGTGCACTTTTGCTAGGATGACCTTCAACAATGAGAAAAGGACTGTTTGTTTTACCGGAAGTTATTGATGCAGATTTCACAGGACAGATAAAAATCATGGTGTGGACTCTGTCTTCTCCAGTCAGTATTCCAGCCGCTAGCTGAATAGGTCAACTGGTACCATTCAAAGCACAAGTTCCACATGCCTTAAGACAAGAAAGAGGAGAAGGCAGCTTCGGCTCCACTGGACAACCTGAAGTGTTTCTAACATTTAGCATCACAAAATGAAAGCCAACGACTAGAGTGACTTTTGAGCATCCACACAGCCACTGTCCTAAAGATTGCACACTTGAGATGTTAACAGATACCGGAGGAGATGTGACCATTGTCAGCCAACAAAATTGGCCACCATCCTGGCCTGTCGTATCTCCATCTCATGGCTTAATGGGGGTGGGAGGTATCTCCACCACTCAACAGAGTGCAGTAACTGCTACTTGTACAGACGAGGATGGGGGTTTTAATCATGTGAGACCGTATGTAGAACCCATACCTATCAGCCTACTCAGAAGAGATGTGCTCAATCAAATGCATTGTGTTCTTAAAACTGATCCTCAAGGTTTTCAGGGTTTTTCACAGCGGCCATTGAAGAGCGACCAATACTGAAATCGAAGTGGAAAAGAGACACTCCAGTATGGGTTGATCAATGGCCACTGGCCACAGAAAAGGTCATTAAATTACAAAACCTGGTTGCAGAACAATTAGAAAAGGGGCATACTGTCCCCAGTACCAGTCCTTGGAACACTCCAGTGTTTGGTATACCAAAGAAAAGTGGTAAATGGCGACTACTACACGACCTGAGAAAAATTAATGAAGTAATGGAGGATATGGGAGCCCTGCAACTGGGACTGCTATCTCCTGCCATGATCCCTCGCAACTGGGAATTATTGATTATAGACCTTAAGGATTGTTTTTTTACAATACCACTTGATAGTCAAGATGCACCACGATTTGCATTTTCTGTCCCCAGCTAGCCCAATGCAGAGGTATCATTAGGTGGTCTTACCATAAGGGATGAAAAATTCACCCACAATGTGTCAAATCTATGTAGATTGGGCATTGAAACCTGTGAGAAAAAGATGGCCTCAGTATATCGTCTGTCATTATATGGATGATATACTGATTGCCAGACAACAGCTTAATAAAGAATCAATGATTCAAGAGCTTACTACAATTTTCCAGAACAGCGGTTTACAAATTGCCCCAGAAAAAATCCAAACAGAAGCACCCTGGAAGTACCTAGGATGGGAAATTACAAAAACTACGATCACTCCACAAAAGCTACAGATAAGAACAGAAATTGATACGTTGAATGATGTGCAAAAGTCAGTAGGAGACCTGAATTGGGTACACAACCTTTGTGGTATCACTAATGAAGACATGGGTCCATTAGTTGAACTACTAAGAGGTGATGGAGACCTAAATTCTCCTAGACATCTTACGGCAGAAGCACAGTACGCACTAGACCACATATCATTGAAAATTTCACAAGCCTATGGAGACAGGAGAACTGTAGATGAGGACATAATTTTGGCAATCATTAATCATGATCAGTATCCATGTGCCATTATAATGCAATGGTTGAAGGAGACAGAACCTTTAAAAAATTTTAGAATGGGTCTTTTTACCTTTGCAGCCAAAAAAGACAATTAGAACCAGAATTGAAAGTTTTGCCACACTAATAATGAAAGGTAGAGAAAGAATAATTGATATTGCAGGGATAGAGCCAGCTACCATACTACTGCCTTTACAACAGAATTATATTGAGTGGGCCTTACAGCACTCAACACTGTTACAGGTAGCCCTAGAAGGGTACGGGGGCATTATAAAAATACGTTACCCTTCACATAAGATGTTTACATTTTTAACCAATGTAGGAGTAGAAAGATTTCCTTTGTACAGTCAGAGGCCAGTAAAAGGACTCACAGTGTTCACTGATGGAAGCGAATCTGGAAAAGCTGCAGTAGTCTGGCGAGAACGAACTCAATGGTGTTCACATATAGTACAGGCCAATGGGTCAGCACAGGGAGTTGAACTACAAGCTATTATAGAAGTCTTTAAGCTTTGGAAAGACAAACCACTAAACATAATCTCTGATTCGTTATATGTTGTTGGAATACTCCAGAGGATGGAAAGAGCTATCCTAAAACATTGCAAACAAGAAGATCTGTATTTGCAATTTTGAGCATTGTGGTATTCGTTACAAGAAAGGCAGCATCTGTACTATATTGCTCACATACAAAGTCATACTGGGCTACCTGGGTAATTAGCAGCAGGTAATGCTGAAGCAGATCGTCTGGTAACCCCAGCTTGGGTAGGACCCGTTCCTGACAAATTGAGTCAAGCAAAAAGATCTCGTGAATTTTTCCATCAATCTGCCAAAGTGTTGATACGGCAATTTAACCTAAATTTAACAGATGTGAGATCTATAGCTCAAACTTGCCCGGATTGTCAAGGTCTTAGCACGATCTCTCCTAGTGCAGTGAACCCTAGGGGATTATATTCATTACAGTTATGGCAAATGGATGTGACACGTCCCAGAATTTGGGAAGCTAAAGTATGTACGTGTATCAATAGACTGCTTCTCAGCAGCCATTTGGGCCACCGCACAATCAGGTGAGACAAGCAAACATGTTCAAAGACATTTGTGATCAGCATTTGCAGATTTGGTATTCCTCAAAAAATTAAAACAGATAATGGACCTGGATATATAGCTAAATCCACGCATGAGTTTTTGCAAAAATGGGGGGCCTCACATCACAGGTATCCCTCATTCTCCCACAGGACAAGCTATCATAGAGCACATGAATCAAACCCTAAAGCGTCAATTACAAAAACAAAAAGAGGGAGAGCCCAAGGCTACACCACATGAGAAATTACAGAAGGCAGTATAAGTATTAAATTTTTTGCATTTACCTAATGGAGAAACAGTGCCTTCAGTCGTAAAACATGTGCAGGGGCTAGAAAGTGATCTAATTGACTTAAATAAACAAATATTAGTTCAAGTCAAGAATATTGATACTGGTCAATGGGAAGGACCTTTTCAACTCATAACTTGGGGATGAGGGTATGCTTGTGTCGTTTCAGGAACAGGGACGCAATGGATTCTGGCGAAGTGGGTAAAGCCTTGGCTAAAATCCCTATGATATGGCTGGCATGGAATGTGTGTCTGGCGCAAGCAGGACCTTGGACTGTTAACCCGCAACAGAACATTTGGGTAACTCTTGCAAACATGATGGGACAAGACTCTTTATGTTTATCTATGGCAACACCTAGAGATCCATTTAGAACATGTCTAATAGGGATACCAGTATATGATTTCCAGGAATTCAAAGGTTATGCGAAAAATGAAACCTGGATAACGATGAGTGACTCTGCAGTTAAACAAGAATTCAATAGATATTTTTGCACCAAGAAAGATGATTCCCCAAGTGCACGAGAATTCAATGAGTATTTTCGCACACAGAATTTTGATATATCTTTCTGGGGACAGTAAGTCCGAGCTCTTAGGGCTGGGATGATAATCAATGCTCTTAATACCACTGGTTTGGAACCACAAGAACTAGATTTGTTAGGATCAGTGTCATCCAACCAGAGCTGTATTGGGTTTGGAGGTCGGATGACAAGACTTGCCTACATAGCAATGAGGTATGGAGGGCCGAACATAGCAATAAAATATGGAGGGCCAAAACTTCATCCATGGTTAACAAAAATGACAATGGGACAAATTTGTGTAGATCCAATATCACCCTGGTACAGCAATTATGCAACTCAGTGTAATGGTTATGTAAATTTTAACATCAATGCAAGTACCACAGCTAAGATGTTACCTCCAGGAATTTTTCTCATTTGTGGTGACCGAGCTTGGCCAGGAATACCTTCTAATGCCTGGGGAAGGCCTTGTTATTTAGGTAAAATCTCTATGTTCACTCTGCAGTATCGAGACCTGGTAAATCATATCTTATTTAATAAAACTAGAAAATTCAAGAGAAGTATTTCATATTTCGATGAAAGCTGCAAAGATGAGATTAAGTTTTGGGATAATTCATTAATGGTACTAACCTCGCTTTTTGCACCAAATGTAGCAATAGGTAAAGCATTAGGTGATATTAAGAAACTCAGGTGCTGGATAGCTAAGCAAACAAATCTTACCTCTAAAATACTATCGGAGGTACTGGTGGACACAGATAGCATTAGGTATGCGACTTTGCAAAACAGAGCTGCTATAGATTTTTTTGCTGCTTGCGCAAGGACATGGATGTGAAGAATTTGAAGGACTGTGTTGTATGAATTTATCAAGTAACTCTGTATCAATACATAAGCAAATATGACGTTTACAGGAAATTACTAAGAAATTCGCCATATTAAATAGTGGATTAGATGAATGGCTTAAAGAGTTGGGAATCACTGGATGGCTAAAAGATTTGCTTTTGCATGGATTAACTATTCTGATTGTAATAATTGTGATCTTAATGATTATCTCTTGTATAAGAAATCTAATCAAACGCTCTGTTGAGAAAACTTTTGCAGGTACTTGGGTGATTCAAAAAACAAAAGGGGGAACTGTGGGATCATTTCTGGAAGTACATGGACATCCATGCAATGAGCAAGACTGAATCGAGCTGATCTAGGCCACAAGTGAAGGGTCATTGAAATGTCCTTGACCACACAGAATGAGGAAGAAAGTTGAAGAAGCAAGAGGAGAATGGGCAATTAAAGTGGGTTGTGTTGAGACATGGATGGTAATGGGTGTCTGAGATAGAGACCAATCATGTATTAGTTAGAGGAGTGTGGGCAGCGCGTGTACTATTGTAATTATCCAATTTGAATCATGTAAGTGCATAATCAACAGTTTTTAGGCTATATAACCTGATCAATTTTTGCATTAAACAGCTTCAGTTTATAACTCTCAGAGTTGTTGGAGTCCATTCTTCTCCTGCAACGGAGGATGATCCTCAGTGTTCCCCAGCGCTGATAAAATAAAAGAATGCCACTTAACAGTACAATTGACTTTGCTGTTAAGTTTATTTCTTCGTTTCAGTTGCCTTTTTTTTTTAAAAATGGACCTTAAGTACTGTGTGTACTGTTTTCCAGCTGGGGGGGACTCGTGAACCTGAGTCATCTCTCCGCCCCCACACTCATACCTCTGAGCAGGACGTGACAGGGATGACCCCTTGCAACTACAGGCCTGTCAGCCTCACTTTTGTTCCCAGAAAAATCATGGAGAAGATTGTTCTGGGAGTTATTGAAAACATCTGAATGACAATGCGGTCATTGGTCCCTGCCAGCATGGGTTCATGAGTGGAAAGTCTTGCCTGACTAACTTAATTTCATTCTACAACAAGGTTACCCACCTAGTTGACCAAGGGAAGCCTGTCAACAGGATCTTTTTGGATTTCAGTAAAGCCTTTGATACTGTCTCTCACAGTATCCTCCTGGACAAGATGTCCAGCACACAGCTGGGTAAACACACAATGCAGTGGGTGAGCAATTGGCTGATGGGCCAGGCTCAAAGGGTTCTAGTAAATGGGGTTATGTTGGGCTGGTGACCAGTCACTAGCGGGGTTCTGCAGGGATCCATCTAAGGGCCAGCACTGTTCAATGTCTTTATAAATGACTTAGACTCAGGACTTGAGGGAATACTTAGTAAGTTTGCTGATGATACAAAATTGGGAGGAGCTGTTGACACCCTCGAGGGCAGAGAGGCCCTGCAGAGGGATCTGGACAAACTGGAGAACTGGGCAATCACCAGCCACATGAAGTTCAACAAGAGTTCGACTGGTGGAGTAACTCCCTGGCGTGCCAGGCAGAAAGGCCCCAAGGGGGAACCCCCCAAAAGGTGATGGACCCCCTGCCCTGTCGGGCAGAGAGGGAAGATCTGAGAGAGCCCCTGCCCTGTCGCTGTCGGGCAGAAGTAGGGGGCCAAACAGCTGAGGAGGGTTGGAAGCGAGTTCCAGTTAGGCGTCGTGGGCAACCCCCCTCCCTACCTGCTTTGCCTCCCCGGGTGCCCCTCCGTAATAGGTTTGAGGCCGTGGATATTGAAGAAGATGTAGGTGGGGACGTGGTGCAAGGGCCACCTACGAGGTCACATAGGAAGAGGTGATTGACTCCACGCCTCAAGACTGCCTCCGATAAAAAAGAAAGAAGGGTAATTGTGGTAGGCAATTCCCTTCTGAGAGGGACGGAGGGCCCAATATGCAGAGCTGACCCTCAGCATCGGGAAGTTTGTAGCCTACCTGGAGCTTGGATCAGGGATATCGCCAGGGCGCTCCCCAAACTGGTGCGCCCAACGGACTATTACCCCCTACTGATCTTCCAGACAGATGGGGAGGAAGCGGCATCCCGTAGTCTGAGGGAAATGAAGAAAGACTTCAAGGCCTTGGGTCAAATGGTGAAAGAGTCTGGGGCTCAAGTTATCTTCTCTTCCCTCTTTCCATTTTTGGATGATGATGTGGGACGGAATAGAAAAATTGAGTCCGTAAATGATTGGCTTCGGGACTGGTGCTACAGGCAGGGCTTTGGGTTCTTTGATAACGGCTGGTTTTATAAGACACCAGTCCGGTCAGTGATATGTGGGAAAGGTTTATCCCACAGGGGTAAAAAGATGCTGGGACAGGAATTAGCAGGGCTCATTTGCAGGGCTTTAAACTAGATTTGCAGGGGGATGGGGTTGTAGCTGGGCCTGCATCAGTGGGGCAGCACACTGGAATACATAAACACCGGGAGGCCGCTCAGGCCCCTAGGGTGAAATCGGTGTACTCGGCTCGCTCCCTGAAGTGCCTGTACACCAATGCGCGCAGCATGGGGAATAAGCAGGAGGAGTTAGAAACCTGCGTTCGGTCAGGAGATTATGATCTGGTGGCAATTACAGAGACAAGGTGGGACAGCTCACATGACTGGAATGTGGTCATGGATGGCTATGTCCTTCTCAGGAAAGACAGGCCAGCCAAGCATGGTGGTGGAGTTGCTCTTTATGTGAGAGAGCAACTACAATGTATAGAGTACTGTCCAGGTGCGGTTGAGGAGCAAGTTGAGAGTCTGTGGGTGAGAATTAAGGGGCAGGCTGGCAGGGGTGACACTGTTGTGGGAGTCTATTACAGGCCACCAGATCAGAGTGAGGAAGTCGATGAGGCCTTCTACGGGCAGCTGAGCGTGGCTTCACAGTCACAGGCCCTGGTTGTTATGGGGGATTTTAACTACCCTGATGTTTGCTGGAAGGACTACTCAGCCAGCCAGCCACAGTCCAGGAGGTTCCTCCAGTGCATTGACGATAACTTTCTGATGCAAATGGTGGAGGAGCCAACTAGGAGAGGTGCGCTGCTGGATCTCGTCCTCGCTAACAAGGAGGGTCTGGTTGAAGCAGTAAAGGTGGGGGGCTGCCTTGGTTGCAGTGACCATGAGATGGTGGAGTTCAGGATCTCCTGTGGTGGGAGCAGAATACCGAGCAGAATTGCAACCCTGGACTTCAGCAGGGCCGACTTTGGCCTGTTCAAACAATTGCTGGGGGAAATCCCGTGGGCAAGGCTGCTTGAAGGTAAAGGGGCCCAAGATAGTTGGTTAGCATTCAGGGACTGCTTCTTCCAAGCTCAAGATCAGTGCATCCCGACGCACAGGAAGTCAATGAGGGGAGCCAGGAGACCTGCGTGGTTAAACAGGGAACTGCTGGGCAAACTCAAGTGGAAGAGGAGGGTTTACAAATCATGGAAGGAGGGGCTGGCCACTTGGGAAGAATATAAGGCTGTTGTCAGAGGATGTAGGGAGGCTACTAGGAAAGCTAAGGCCTCCTTAGAGTTAAACCTGGCGAGAGGTGTCAAGGACAACAGGAAGAGCTTCTTCAAATACATGGCAGATAAAACTAACACCAGAGGCAATGTAGGCCCACTGATGAACGGGGTGGGTGCCCTGGTGACAGAAGATACAGAGAAGGCAGAATTACTGAATGTCTTCTTTGTCTCTGTCTACTCTGCCAGAGGCTGTCCTGAGGAGCCCTGTACCCCTGAGGCCCCAGAGGAAGGCAGAGCAATGGAGGAGTTTGCCTTAGTTGATGAGGACTGGGTTAGGGACCAGTTAAGCAATCTGGACATCCATAAATCCATGGGTCCAGATGGGATGCAACTGCCGGTGCTGAGGGAGCTGGCTGAAGTCATTGCTGGACCGCTCTCCATCATCTTTGCCAAGTCTTGGGAAACGGGAGAGGTGCCTGAGGACTGGAGGAAAGCAAATGTCACTCCGGTCTTCAAAAAGGACAAGAAGGAGGACCCGGGCAACTATAGACCGGTCAGCCTCACCTCCATCCCTGGGAAAGTGATGGAACACCTTATCCTTGGTGCCATCTTAAGACATATCAAGGATAAGAGGGTCATCAGGGACAGTCAACATGGCTTCACCAAGGGGAAGTCGTGTTTGACCAACCTCATAGCCTTTTATGAAGTCGTAACAAGGTGGATTGACGATGGCAGAGTGGTGGATGTGGTCTACCTTGACTTCAGCAAAGCATTTGACACCGTCTCCCGCAGCATCCTCACGGCAAAACTGAGGAAGTGTGGACTGGATGATCGGGTAGTGAGGTGGACTGCAAACTGGCTGAAGGAGAGAAGCCAGAGAGTCGTGGTCAATGGGGCGGAGTCTGGTTGGAGGCCTGTATCTAGTGGAGTCTCTCAAGGGTCGGTACTGGGACCAGTATTATTCAATATATTCATCAACAACATGGATGAGGGAATTGAGTGTACTATCAGCAAGTTTGCTGATGACACCAAGCTGGGAGGAGTGGCTGACACGCCAGAGGGCTGTGCTGCCATCCAGCAAGATCTGGACAGGCTAGAGAGTTGGGCGGGGAAAAATTTAATGAAATATAACAAGGGAAAATGTAGAGTCTTGCATCTGGGCAGGAACAACCCCAGGTTACAGTATAGGTTGGGGAATGACCTATTAGAGAGCAGTGTAGGGAAAAGGGACCTGGGGGTCCTGGTGGACAGCAGGATGACCATGAGCCAGCACTGTGCCCTTGTGGCCAAGAAGGCCAATGGCATCCTGGGGTGTATTAGAAGGGGGGTGGTTAGTAGGTCCAGAGAGGTTCTCCTTCCCCTCTACTCTGCCCTGGTGAGACTGCATCTGGAATATTGTGTCCAGTTCTGGGCCCCTCAGTTCAAGAAGGACAGGGAACTGCTGGAGAGAGTCCAGCGCAGGGCCACAAAGATGATTAAGGGAGTGGAGCATCTCCCTTATGAGGAAAGGCTGAGGGAGCTGGGTCTCTTTAGCTTGGAGAAGAGGAGACTAAGGGGTGACCTCATCAATGTTTATAAATATATAAAGGGTGGGTGTCACGAGGATGGAGCCAGGCTCTTCTCGGTGACAACCAACAGTAAGACAAGGGGTAATGGGTTCAAGCTGGAACACAAGAGGTTCCACTTAAATTTGAGAAGAAACTTCTTCTCAGTCAGGGTGACGGAACACTGGAACAGGCTGCCCAGGGAGGTTGTGGAGTCTCCTTCTCTGGAGACATTCAAAACCCGCCTGGACGCCTTCCTGTGTAACCTCACCTAGGTGTTCCTGCTCTGGCAGGGGGATTGGACTAGATGATCTTTCGAGGTCCCTTCCAATCCCTAACATTCTGTGATTCTGTGAAGAGCAAGTACTGGATTTTGCACCTGGGACATGGCAACCCTGGCTGTACATACGGACTGGGGGACGAGATGCTGGAAAACAGCTCTGCAGAGAGGATCTGGGAGTTCTGGTCGACAGCAAGTTGAACATGAGCCAACAGTGTCCCTGGCAGCCAAGAGGGCCAGCCGTGTCCTGGGTGCATCCAGCACAGCATTGCCAGCCGGGCGAGGGACGTGATTGTCCTGCTCTGCTCTGCGCTGGTGCGGCGTCACCTGGAGCACTGTGGGCAGTTCTGGGCACCACAGGATAAAAAAAAGATATTAAGCTACTAGAGAGTGTCCAGAAGAGGGCTGCAAAGTCCTCGAAGCACAAAACCAGCTCAGCCTCCTTGAAGGTAAGGGAAGTAGGCAGAAGAGACCCCCTTGGCTTAACTGCATGCTTCCCAGTCAGCACAAAACCAAAAGAGAAGCATACCAGAGGTGGAAAAGCAGATGAATAACTGTTGAGAACTACAAGGGCACTGCCAGGGTGTGTGGAGATGCAGTTAGAAAAGCAAAAGCTCAGGTTGAATTGAAATTGGCCAGATATGTCAAAAAGAACAAGAAAGGGTTCAGGTATAAAAACAAGCAGAAACAAAAGGAAAATATTGGCCTGCTGTTAAGCAGACGTGAAGTATTCATCAACCATGCTGAAAAGGCAGAGGTTCTCAACACTTTCTTTGCCTCTGTCTTTACCAGCACTGTTGGGCCCCAGGCCTTGGGAACAGAAATACAGGTTGATGCTAAAGCAGACCCACTGGCACTGAAGGAAGAGTTGGTAAGGAAGCTATTACAGGGGCTTGACCCCTACAAATCAATGGGCCCTGACAATATCCACCCAAGGATGTTAAGAGAGATGGCTGATGTCATTGCAAGACCACTCACCATAAACTTCGAGATGTCATGGACATCAAGGGATGTCCCAGAAGACTGGAAGAAGGCTAATGTTACCCCCATCTACAAGAAGGGCTTAAAAGAAGATCCAGAAAATGATAGGCCCATCAGTCTTACTTCAGTCCTTGGGAAAGTTATGGAATGAATCCTCCTGGGGGCTGTCACAAGTCAGTTGAAACATGCAATTGGGAACAGCCAGCATTGATTCACCAGGGGCAAGTCGTGCTTGACAAACCTGATCGCCTTCTATGACAAAGTAACATACTCAGTTGATGTCGGGTGAGCAGTGGGCATTGTCTACCTGGATTTCTCCAAGCTTTTTCATACAGCTTCCCACAGCCTCCTCCTAGGGAATCTGACAAGCTACGGTCTAGACAAGTGGTCTGTGTGGTGGGTGGGGAACTGATTGACAGGCCGTATGCAGAGGGTGGTGGTAAATGAATCCTTTTCAAACTGACAGCCTGTCATGAGTGGGGTCCTTCAGGGTCTGATATTGGGCCCAACACTGTTTAACATCTTCATAAGTGATCTGGATGATGGGACCAAGTGTACCCTGATGAAGTTTGCCAATGACACCAAACTGAGTAGGGAAGTGAACACTTTGGAAGAGAGAGCCTCTAGGATGACCTGGATAGGCTGGAAGAGTGGGATAACAAGAACCTTACAAAGTTCAACAAGGACAAGTGTAAGGCCTTGCTCCTGGGAAAACATACTCCAGGGGTGCAGCACAGGCTGGGATCTAGCCAGCTGGGGAGCAGCTCTGTGGAAATGGACCTGGGGTCCTGGTGGACAATAAGCTCAATATGAGTGAACAGTGTGCTGCTGCGGCAAAGAAAGACAACAGGATGCTGGGCTGCATCAATGAGGGCATCACCAGCAGAGACAAAGAAGTCATTATGCCACTCTGCTCAGCACTTGTCAGGCCACACCTGGAATACTGTGTTCAGTTTTGGTCCCTGCTATACAAAAAAGATGTGGACAGGCTAGAGAGGTTCCAGAGAAGGGCCACAAAGATGATCAAAAGACTGAGAAGCTGCCATATGAGGAAAGGCTGAGAGAACTGGGCTTGTTCAGCCTGGAGAAAAGAACCCTTAGGGAAGCCATCATCACCATGTTCCAGTATTTAAAGGGTGGCCATAAAGAAGATGGAGACTCCATTTTTACAATGACTCACATGAAAAAGATGGGGGGTCATGGGTACAAGTTACTCCTTGGGAGATTCCGAATGGACACAAGAGGGGAATTTTTCATTATGAGAACAATCAGTCATTGGAATAATCTCCCCAGGGAAATGGCAAATTCCCCAACATTAGACACTTTTAAGATTCAGCTGGACAGGGTGCTGGGCCATCTTGTCTAGACTGCACTTTCGCCAAGAACGGTTGGACCAGGTGATCCTTGTGATCCCTTTCAACCTGGTATTCTATGATTTTATGGAAATATATCTAGAATTATATATATTTGCATATATATACTGCATATACACACATATACAAATATATATTCATATAAAGTGTACCTAGGTATATTAAAAAATTGTATGTATTTATACACTCCTGTATATAAAGTTTCTCTGCATATATAAAGTGGATCAATATAGATCCATACCTATATAATGCTTTATCTATATTAAATAAAAGTTTAATTTTTGTCCCTGGACCAAGTGAAATGAACAGCCAGTCTAGCTGAGGGCACTCTGAGAACATGTGGGCATGACAGTGTCAAAATTTTAACAGCAACCAGGAAATCACAATATGGTATGAAAAAAACACAGATAACGATGTTGTTAAAGAAGGCACCCCCATATATGTAGCGAGAAGGGGCTTCCTTTTCTGACATACTTCTGAGAGCTCTTCAGGGTGGCTGGTCCTGCCAGACCAGGATGGTATGAAAACACATGGGCCATGACATTATCAAAAGTACACATGGATTAATTAGGCATTAATTGCACATTGATTAAATGAACACTGATTAAATGGACACCTGTTAGGGGTAAGCAGCAGTCACACACAGTTCACAACCCAGAGGCATATGCCTGCATTAGCCATCAGATGGAGGATTGCATGCTCCTCTGCACCAGGTGTTGCCCATCTCCAGCCTGGTCACAGCCTAGCAGGGTGCTTGCTGGAGAACGCCTGAAAGCTTTAGCTGCCAGCCCTCATACTATCTGCAAGTTCACTCCCACACGCCACGATCCACACAGTTTCTCAAGGGGCCCAGCTGGGCTGTGCCGAGGGGAAGGTGCCCACTGGCAGTCCTGCTTTATGCCCTGTGTATCAGTGCAGGAGGGGCCCAGCACCCCAACAGCCATGCACACCAAAGGAGTGGGGTTAGCACACTGCAGCACCCAGAGGCCTCCAACCACCAGCACCTGGGCTCAGGTGGGCCAGGCACTGAAGAAGTTCCCCCCCCACCATTAAGCATTAAATTAGGTATTTCTCTCCAGTGGTATTAAACGCCTTTCCTGCTTGATTGTCACCCATTATGAACTGGGGCACTCCTGTACCTCACACCGTACTGCACATCTCTCTGGCTATGAGAAACTTGATCCAGTCTGCCTGCTTCCCCCCCCCGCCTCCCCCTCCCCTCCCCGCCCCCCCCCCCCCCCCCGCCTCCCCCTCCCCTCCCCGCCCCCCCCCCCCCCCCGCCTCCCCCTCCCCTCCCCGCCCCCCCCCCCCCCCCCCCCCCCCCCGGCTCCCAATATAGCAATATTCATTATCTCATTCTTGGAGCAATGGGTTGCATTTCCATCAATTAAGGGTCTAGATACCCTGATAGGTGAGCCATTGAAGAATCATAACCCCTTGCTTAGATGCTGCCCCCCAGCCAGCCCCTTACCAGCCGTCCAGGGGAGGGTCCGCCTGTCCCCTCACCCTGTTCCCAGTGCGGCCAGGTGCCGGGGGGTAACTGGGGGGCCGCTAAAGGGACAACCTCCCTCCTCCCACCCCCAAAGGCGAGCTGCCTCCGCACTTTGCCGTGCACCTGCCCCGGCGGCGCGCCCGCCCCTGTCCCCGCCAGCAGCCTTCGGCCGCAGCCCGCCCTCCTCTCCCCAGGGCTATGGCAGCGTCCCGCACCGCTCCTCCCCGGGCAGCCCCCATCGCGGGTGCCACCGCTCTGCCGGGTGCCGAGGGGACACCCGCTGGAAGGGACTCGGCTCCCTGCCGGGGCTGCCGAAGGCCGGGCAATGCTACCCCGCGGCCGGGCGAGCTGCCCTGAACCCCGGCCGGCCCCGACCGCGCTCTGCCGGGGTGCGCCTCGCCCTGCCAGCCCTAGAGCGGCCCTGCCCTGCGCCCAGACCCTGGCCAAAACCCCGGACCCCGGCGGCGTAGTGGGGAGGGGAGCAGCCGAGCACCGCACTCCCCACCCCGGCGTTCTGCCGCCGCTCCAGAGTGGCGTTTCACTGGGATCCCGTCCGTGGTGGGTGCGCGATTATTGTCCCGGTAAGAGAGGCACACGGGCTGCATTAAGTGCCGCGTTAAATGCCATCGGTCAGAGCCGCGGCTGTCGGGCAGAAGAGAAGCGCGGATAATCTTACGTCCCTCCAGAGGGTGGGGAGCCGGGGCTGGGCAGCATCGGACGGGCCTCCGGTCAGGGCGCAGCGCGCTGTGCAGGTCCCGTCGGTGGAAAAGTGACCCAGCGCTGTGGTCTTTCAAGCTCTTATAGGGTTTTCGTAAGAGAAAACATTTCCAGTCATCATTTCTACCGTCAAACAAAAAGGATGTTCGCGTGAGAACTCGTTGCCGCACTGTTAGATAAAGGCAAGGCCACGCAGGTGGTGTAATCGCCAGCACTGAGTGGGAGCTGACGACGGGCTCCTTGATTGCAATTAGCTGGCTAAGTTCATCCTGTGCCCAAGGGATGTGGGCAGCAGAGCACGGCCTGAAGGCCAGGCAGTACTATAGCCAGAGATTAGTATGTTTTCTTTATTTCCGAAATGATTGCTACCAGGATTTTCTCTCAGGAAAAATCTATGCCAAGCTTTATAATTTTGACACATTGGACTTGAAAATAAATTAATGGATAATTAAATACCAGCTAAATCAATGTTTTCTGCTGTCATAATATTTTTATTAGTTGAAAATACAGCAATAAGTAAAAACATTCAGGAACTTGCCAGTGAAAACATGTTGACTGTGTTCTGCTTTCATTTCTTTGAGTATGAGTAAATATTATTAGCAGGTGTCTCTGAGAGGTTTATCTTGGTATGGCTGTTGCTGGAACATTGATCTTTCTGTTTTGCTCTGTTGGATGAAAGCAGAAAAGATGTGAGCTTCCAAAGAGCATTTCATTCATGAAAAGCCCCACATAGGCTAATATGCCCTACCAGAAGCAGGCCCAGTGCTGCTGGCAGTGGTTACAGGATGGTGGGAGAATGTGCTTGGGGGCCAGCACCCCACACCACACGTGTCTGATTACAGCTTGCTGCACCCTGCACAGCATATGCAGGGCTAAAAGCAAACCCGATGGGTGGGATTCTTGTGTCAAGCTGCAGGCTGGGGACAGATGCCAGTCAAGGGGCAGATGCATAGGTGCTCTTTGACATGGCACTCCTCTGCCCTACATTATGTACTATGGGAAGAGCTCTGGCTACAGCACTATTTCATTGACTCTGCCTGTCTCAGAGCATGACTAGATCTAGCTGGTGAGTTGAAGGTGCATTGGTCAGCTGTGCTACAGTCACAGGTACCTGTGGGCCGAAGAAGACCACACAAATTACAGTGACTGCCAAGTGTTGATACTTCAGTGAGGGGCATGAGATGGGAGAGCAGGAGCCTAAGTCAGTTTCATGAGTCTTGAGGTGGCTGAGAGAACCTGTGATTCTGATAGTTTCTTTAGTTAATTCACAGTCAGAAAATGCTTCAAGTAGCCATAACACCCTGGGGTTCAGAGAGAAGGGAAATCAGTATTGCCCTGCGTACTCCTGTGTGTGCCATATGAAGTCTTTTTAATGCATTATTTATTTGTAAGTCACTTGTATGTGAGTAGCTCATTCGGAGAAACACGATGCAAGTTGTACCATTTTGCAATGCCCTTTCTTGCAAGGGTACAGCATACTTATTTATAACCTCCTGGTGTGAAGGCGGTGTTAATCTGCATGGGGAACATTTTACCTCATTAATAGTATGATTTGTTCTGGGATTGATGTATTTGCCAAATAAAATATTAATGTAGCACCCTATGTGTGACCAGTTCATCATTTCATTGACTTGTGTAAGTGCTAGTTTTGATACCTTGATGATGATACCTTGGCAGCTTCCCATTTCTTTAGGACTGGCTGGACAACAGCAAATACCTAAGCAAACTCAGAATTTATAGATAGGTGAGAAAAGATGTACAAACAGTATAATTGGATGGACTGATTGCTACAGGAAGCCAATATACTTTCTTATAGCCTATCAAACATTCCGGAAATTCGCAACCTGTATAGTAAAAACATATTAGACTTGCTGCTGTATCGTTTATAATTTTTCCTCCTTATTGCCTTTTCTTGTACTTTCCATATGACATAGGGGTTAGATGTTTGTCCCCCACAGCTTCTGGGTTGTCTGATTCAAGGGAATTCATGAGCTCTTGGACAGTGTGTGAATCATGACAATGGAGGCCTGCAGCCCCTAATTTCTGTCGTTGCTTAATGAGGATCAAGAAGAATGGCAAGAGGTGTGTGAACCTGCGTCTGCCCATGTGTAGGCACCCTCACTAGTGCTTGGTCTAGTCTACACCACCTTGGACTCCCTCCCCAGGCAGCAATTGTCACTATTTAACAGGACATAAGCCCTGCTAGATGTGTAATTTACCTTTCAACTGTGGGGCCTAACACATGCCTTTTAGTTGTCACTAGTAATCCATGCATTTGGCTGCCCTGTCAGCTGCACAACAGAAACATTTTTGGCTTGGCAAAGCGGGGGCCAGCTGAAGGTCTAGAGGCTTTGCTGATAGTCTGGACTGACCTGTTAAGCTATGAAATGGCTACATAAATTGCCATCCTTGCCTGGGGAAAAGACACAAGACAGAAAAGCGTGTCCTAGAGGCTTAAAACCCCAGAAATTGGGAATCCCATGAATAAAATTTAAGGACTACCTGAGTCTCATAGTTCCTAGCTACCCTGTAACCCACCCATTGAGAATCAACCATGTGGAAAGCAAAATAATAGTCAGGATGGACAGGTACCTAGATGCTGAGCAAGGCCTGTGGGCTCAGCCAGGGTCCACTCAGGGAAAACAGTATAGGGATTTTCATCGTGCATGATGAGGTGGTGTATAGCAAGAATTAAAGCTCAAACATATGCGATATAATAGTAACCCTTTTTTTTTTTTGTTATTCTTGGGTATAATACATTTTCATTCTCATTCTGTAATGTATGTGGCAAAAGCTTGTTTTCTACCTGAAACATCCTGAAATAGAGATGACATCATTTGTCATTGCCCCTGGAAGAACTCTGACAGTTCTATTCTGTTACCTCATTATCAGTTCACAGTCGTGTCACTTCCCATTAATTGTGCCTGCCTTTGCCAGCCTGGATTAGTTCTGCCAGGGAAATTTACAGTACTGGAGGCTGTGACATTGCTCCCTTGCCAGCCACCCCTTTGTCACCTGTACTGCCCCTGGACAGGGCGCCATCAATGAGGAGAAGCCTGGCTCCGGCTAGGTCAAGCACAGAGCCACTTCAGCAAATTGTCTGGCTCACAATTCACCTTTGGGAAGTGATTTGCTTTCACGATAGAAAACGTATTTTTCCCCATAGCTTTAGTTTTATATGTGTGTTTGTCCCTTCCCCCCTCCCCTGCTCTTTAGCATCATCTAGATGGCAAGCGTCACTTCGTCTGGTTGTTTCCTGGTGTCCTGAACACTTAGAAATGGTGTTCTCAGAACAATACTTTCTCTGAACTATTAAAAAAAAAAAATCTAGTCCTTTCAAAGCTGATAGAAACACTTTGTTGGCAAAGCAGGAGTGAAGCATTGAATGAGACCTTGTGAGGAGAGCAGTCTCCCTTGCGGGGCAGCGGAGGACACACAGTTCTTGGCAGGACTCTGCCCTGTGGCAGCCCATGCTGTGAAGATATTTGAGCTAAATTAGCAACAGAGGGATTTTTTTTCTCCTTTAAACATTTCAAAATTTGTAGATACTGTTTAAGAGGTGTTTTACTGAATGTTGTGGTCATCAGAGTCACTTTTCACAAAAGTAAAAGCAGAAATAGCTGCAGCTCATCTTTTCTTAATTAAACCTGCCCTTGTGTCTGACCCTGTGCTTGGGCTGAGCTCACATTTCAAAAGCCCTTAAGGGCCAGACGAGTCAAAACCAGTTTGTCCTGCAAGAAGCTTTGATATGTCAACCCACAATTCCTCCTAATTAGGATCCAGAGCCACAGGCCTAAGGAGGGCGCCTTACCCCCACAGCCATAGCCGTGGGGCAGGGAGAGCCTGGCCATCTGGGGCAACGGCAGGCAGGGAGCTGCCCCAGCACAGAACCCAGCAGCTCAGCAGGCTGGTGACAGCAGCAGCCCCACCGTGCAGGGGATGGGGAGCAGAGTCAGGGAGGCTGCTGGGGAGCAGCAGGAAGCAGAAGGATGGTGTAGGTCTGCAGTGTGTCCATGAGGCAGGATGGAGATTAGGCTGGGCACAGGCACACCCACAGCACAGTGCGGGCAAGGCTGGAGGCCCCAGCCTGAGGTGAAATGGGGCATCAGGACCCATGGGCCATTCAAGCCTCAGGGCACCCTCCACAGCCTCTCCAGCCCTGGGGGTGTGCCGGGTCAGAGCCGTGGACCCAGGCAGAGGTGCCTGAAGCCAGTAATGGAGAGTAAATGAGCCTCCCCTGAGCAGAATCATAGAATCATAGAATGTCCTGAGTTGGAAGGGACCCACAAGGATCATCGAGTCCAACTCCTGTCCCTGCACAGGACAACCCCACAGTTCACACCATGTGTCTGAGGGCCTTGTCCAGTCTCTTCTTGAACACTGTCAGGCCTGGGGCCGTGACACCTCCCTGGGGAGCCTGTTCCAGTGCTCCACCACCCTCTGGGTGAAGAACCTTTTCCTCATGTCCAACCCAAACCTCCCCTGGCACATCTTCCTGACATTCCCTCGGTTCTGTCATTGGTTGCTAAAGAGAAGAGTTCGGCGCCTGCCCCTCCTCCTCCCCATGTGAGGAAGCTGTAGCTGCTGTGAGGTCTCCCCTCAGTCTCCTCTTCTCCAGGCTGAGTGAACCAAGTGACTTTAGCCTCTCCTCATACGGCTTCCTCTCCAAACCCTTCACCAACTTCGTAGCCCTCTTCTGGACACTCTCTAGTAGCTTAATATCTTTTTTATCCTGTGGTACCCAAAACTGCCCACAATGCTCCAGGTGAGTCTGCACCAGTGCAGAGCAGAGCGGGACAATCACCTCCCTCGCCCGGCTGGCAATGCTGTGCTGGGTGCACCCAGGACACGGTTGGTATGTGGGACAGGAAGGCTGACCAAGGAGCCCAGGGTCCCTGAGAGCCAGCCCTGTGGCCCTTGGGCTCTGGGGTGGGTCGTGTGCAGCCTGAGGGCCAGGCACCCAGCTCCTGCAGCTGGAGTGACCTATGAAGGGAGCTGTGGGAGCAGAGCTGCCCCCAGAGAGGGGCAAGGCTGGAGCTGGGGTGACCCACACACAGGCTGCGCCCCTCACCCACCAACACAGCCCCAAAGGGCTGAGCATGGAGGGCAGGTCCTGGCTTTTGAGGTTTATCAGCAGCTCTGGGTATGGCATGTCATGAGCCAGGTCCATCCAGGGAATCCTACCAGGAGACACAATTACAGGGAAGGCCCGAGACGTGGCACCAAAGCCCAGCCAGAGCTTCAGCTGAGCTCCCAGGCAGAGGGCATGGGGAGTCCCAGGTGGGGCAAATCTGGGGAATTAAAGCCTATTATATTAGTACCTGACAGAAATGGTTTTATCTGCACATTTTTGCTAATTTCCAGTTCTTTGCACCTCTTATCCATCTCCTGGTCCTCTGGTCATCCTCACTGTATAGAAGTGAGTTTGCTTCTGGAGTTAGGCAACATGTTCCTCCTGAGATCAAGCCCAGGTGCAATGGTGGGGGTAGTTTGCTGCAGGGACTGCTGCCAAAAGATGTTACGAGCGAGCCACCTTCCAAATGGTTTTGCTGCCTTCTCCCTGCAAAGTCTACTAGCACCAACCCAGGAGGCAACTGGTAGTTTAGATGCAGTCAGAGATGGGCCTCGTCTCTCTGCCTGTGGGCCAAGATTTTTATCCTCTGCTGTCTGGAAGAAATTTTAAATAACACATAAGTTAATTTTGTGGATAATACTAAACCAGGCGTTTTGAACATCTTATGTCTGCAGATCAGTTTTAGCTATCCATCCTAGCAATATCTCCCCAGTTGGTTCTAGGAATGGCCCTATGTTGATGTGGCCAGGCAGCTCAGTTTATCCACAGATGTATATGAGATGTTCACTGGTGATTTAGTGATGTACAAATAAGTCTCCCCAGGGTGATTTTAATCTACAATAAAGATTTAACCTTTAATTTTTTTTAAAGTTTTGTTCTATTTCCTGGCTTGTCATGGTAGCACAAGGTAAGGGAAAAAAACCCCAACACCAACAAGTTCTATACAAGCTGTGTGATAACTGTGTTTTTACTAGAGTAGTTTAAAACAACTAGCTTTTGAGTCTCTTTTTCCAAGCCAGTGCTGTTGGCAGTGGCTCTGACAGTAATAAGTTTTGATAGGTAAAACAAATAACATTTGTTCACATTTAGCTGAATAGTTCCTTTAATGTAGTCTTGTCATGGAGCTAAACTTGTTTCTTGATAAATGAAACCATCAGAACTGAGAAAGAAACTTGTTTTGTGAACTGCTTTATATTTCTGTCATTTCTCCAGGGGCTTATGATGAACAACTGTTGTGCATATTATACATTAGATTTATTTCCTGCTTTGCTGTCACAGATGCCTTGCCATTAAAATTTTAATTCAGTGCATGGTTTCTGTGTAGTATTTTTAAACTTTAAAATCTTAAGTTTGTTACATTACGATGGCTTCTTATTACAACATAGAACACCATGCTCTGTGATGGCATCTGTAATGTATGGCAAAGTGGGATATACACAGGTAATTCTATACATGGATATTTATAAACCTCTGACTGTACATTTTCTGTAACTTCCAAAAAAATACAGTGCAACAGAAATGAAATACATACTTCTTCCATGTATGCATAAGAACAGTCAGACAGGGTTGGATCAAAGGCTCTTCCAGAATGTCATCTAGTCTCTGATGATACATCGGTTTAGGGAAAGGACATGGAGTGACCTTCCTCTGGAATATTCTTCCAGGCTCTCATAGTCTTTGGTTAAGAAACTTCCAGATTAAGAGGATGAAGTCTAAACCATGGTATTTAATAGCATCATGACTATAAAATAGATATACCTTAAATGAAATTACATAAGCCATTTATTATTTTGGTTTTTACATTGTTCTGTGTCAGTTATTCCTATGGTGTGTTGAGGCCACTTTCATCTCAGGATCTCAGAAATGCTTTACATGTTTCATAGGTAGGCAAGTGATAGCAAGAAGTCACACTATGACTTGTAGTTCTGGAAAAGGAGCTTGATTATCCCTGGTCATTCAGACTAAGGAATGGAACAAAGACAATATCCTGTTATTTTTGTGTGTGACTTCCTTTTCATCTGTACAAAGTGGTAACCCTATCTGAACTTACTGTATCTGAAGACTTTATGACATTGGTACCACATGCTTCTGCCTGTTTGCAGAGATGATGGAAATATTCTGTAGTGACTGTAGTTTTCTCATAGGATAGTTATAGGCCACATACTTTATGAGGTCAACTCTTGAACTCCACAAAACAAAATTATCACTGGAACAATATCAAGTTGTGCATGGTCTGATAGCTCTGCGTGTCTTTATCATACTCTGACACACAAAATGAAGAAACAAACAAACAATAAAACCCTACCAGTTTAAGGTTATTATTTTTAAAAATGTTTTAGTAAGTCTGACAAATCATAATTCCAACAGCACAAGACCAAGGCTGAAAGGAAAATTACACTTACCAACTTCATAAAAATCTTCAGAAATGTTTCATTTATTTACTAAAATGAGACAATTTTAGAATTGTCTCAGACTAGTTCATATTTCACTCAGCAAGTCAAATATGTCCTCTTTCTTGTAGTTTGCAAGTTCTCCTATAAACTCCAAGATTCATTCAAAGTTAAGACCATAACAGCCAGATTCTGCTTCCCTTGCCCTTGCTAGTTATTGTGTTATTGCAGGGGTGCCTTATTAATTCCGATATGAATGGTGATCCTAATTCTGACATGATGAGGACTGAATATTGCCTGTCCGAAGTCTCTGGCAAGTCTGATATAAAGGAAAATGGCAGATGTCTCTTTTTTTGTAGGAGGACTGTTTTAGAGGTCTGGCATCTTACAGGAGTTTTGCTTAGACTGATCTGTGAATATAGTATTGCAGTGGAGGAAAAAAAGATGCATGTTAAATTAATTTATCATAAAGCTCTGCAATAATCACCACAGTAAGCAATATTTCATTTTCTGAATGGGTATAGCCAATATACAACTACCCATCAAAAAGTTAACACTGGTGCTCAAAGAAAAGCATACTTGTCTTCTGGCCTCTTTTGAACTGTACAACTAACTTACTTTCTCCCTCCCTCCCTCTGTCCCTCCCTCCCTATTAGATTTATGAATCATTTGCAGAGGGGAAAAACTCTTCTGCAATATTTTTTTCATTAGTACCTTTTAATGATTCATTTTGACACAGATGCTGTCATTTAACTCTGCTGGTGCATGAGAGGCTCAATTTGATCACAAGTTTTTGGAACACTAGTTTTTTTCTAATAGCAGGAAGCTATCAGAATTGGTTTCTTCTTTGTCATATAATTTCTCTGAAAAGGTCAGGATGGCCCTATCTTCTGGGCAGAATTCATAAAATTATAAATATGTTGGTCAAGGTTTAAAATCCAAACCTTGTTTGACAGAACAACCATGACCTTAACAATCGCCTTATAGGGATCAGAAAATGTGTCCTTACGTAAGTATGAATAATAAGGACATTACCTTTGAAAATACACATTTGCAAAAACATCTTTCAAGTTACAGCCATTTTTTGCATTTGTTTTTAAGAGTTTTGGAAAATATTCTTATGTAAATACACAATCCCGGTGAATTTACTGGTTACAAAAATAAGGACTGAGACAGGAGTGTGTTGCGAAGGATCTATAATGGACTTCACGCCACGATCAATATGATCAATATGAGCCGATTTATTGCTGTTTACACTGCTGTATATATTTCGTCTCTGCTTTGTCACACGCTACATTTAGATTGTTACATTTAGGTTGCTACATTTAGGTCGCTACATTTTAGATTACAGTTTAGACAGTTATTATCTATCACACGAAAGCAGTCTTATCCTAGCTGGCAAAATCAAGCTGTCAGGAGGCGACTTGCAGTTACACAGTCGTGGTTACACAGAGCTGGGTGCTGCCCTCCTTGCACCTGCATCTGGGAGTTGTTCTTCTCCTCCTGCTGTTTCTACGTGCTTGGCCTATAATAGCCTTTACTTATTTCTTGGTGAACTATAATACCCTTCTATTTTACTTGAAATACTGGGTTGTTCACATTCATATGTCCATAGTCCTGTAAAAACTCATCAACAGGAGCGTAAATCAGCACAGTTATTTTGGAGTTTACAAAGTCAAGAAGAAGATTTCTTGTTTAAAATGATCTGTAGTTTTCCTTTTTTTAAAATATATGATTTTTAAAAATTCAAGGACACTAAATAATACATCTTTTGCAGCCCAATTCTGACAGCGTTTACCTTATTTAGGTAAAGTACCCTCTAAAGTTACACAAATAAAGCAGTAAGAAAGTGGAGACTGTCCCTTGGCCTTTTCTTATCCATAAACAAACCTTTTTCCTGAAAGGTATTTTTACAAATAAACATGCTATTTCACACACTCCACTATTTTGTGGTGGATGTTTGCTATGTTGACACAGCAAGCAGTGTCCTTTTTAGTGTAGAGAATACAAGAATTGTGTGTTTTAAATCAAGCGAAAGATGCTTGTTGACTTTGTTGGGCACCCTAAGGCTCTTGCTTATAAACACATTTTTCTGAGGAGGAATTTATCACGTTTTGTAAAAGATACATCACATTATACAAATATGTTAAATCTAGGTCAATTTAGAAATGCGATTTACCACAGCATACACTCTTAGAAATATTTTAAAAATAGTTTCTCTTAGGAAATAAGCCACCTAGCCAGATAATGCTGCTGATAAATGAATAAATGAAAGATAGTGATATTAGTTCTGAACATCTGAAGAGGATCAGAAAAATCATATAAATAAAATGATTATTATTGCTGCCTGTACAGACTTTAGGGTTACAATTCCAGGTGTATCTCTGATGAAGAAAGGCTACTCAAAGATAACTGATGATAAAAAAAATGGTATAATAAATTCAGTGATGAATACTTGTTTCCTGCAGTTCTTCAGCCTCTTTGGCTGTATGAATCCTGCTCAAAACCTCAGACAGGAAAGAGTATTTCTAGCTGTAAGTTACAGTAGACTGTCAGAACGACATTTTACAGGAGTGCTGATGCATCATGCATCTCTCAGTTTTTTCAGGAGGAAAAGAGGAGGGAACATGTACTAAACCAGAATTTACTGTGATTGGCAGGAAGGGTCGAAGCAAAAGGGCCTTAATTTTTTGTTGCTTTTAACTTTTCCTCATGTTCTGTTCTTGTGAACCAAAAAAGCCCTCAGCCTTAATTTTTAAAGAAGCCCTTTAACGTTCATCCTGATAACAATCATGTATAGAGAAATCCATAACAGGCACAAAATTCAGCTGGGTCTGCCGATGTTTAAGTGTGGTTAAAAAGAAAGCAGGTATGTATTTATATGAATGTTATGCATGTTGGTTACTCAGCTTAAAATGGGAGAAAAATGGAGAAATGTGAGTATAAACCTGACTGTTGAAAGGTTTCCCCAGGAATGACAGAATGACAGAATCATTTAGGTTGGAAAAGACCTTTAAGATGATAGAGTCCAACTGTTAACACTGCCAAGTCCACCACTAAACCGTGTCCCTTTTAAACACCTCCAGGGATGGTGACTCCACCACTTCCCTGGGCAGCCTGTTCCAATGCCTGACAACCCTTTCCATGAAGAAATTTTTCCTAATATCCAATCTAAACCTCCCCTGGCACAACATGAGGCCATTTCCTCTCCGACTATTGCTTGTTATTTTGGGAGAAAAGACCAACACGCACACAGACAGGAAGAAAACTCAGATATTCAACATACCGCCCTCAACTATTTTAAGTATAGATAGGAATGAGACTTTCCCTTCAGTGAATCCATACTCAGTTTTTGCTAGTTGATCTGGTTCTAGAGTTAGCTAGTGCTGATGGTGTTATTGCTGGATTTGTTTGGAGGTTGTATTAACATTCAGTGCATGGATGTTCAGTTATAGAATTTTGTTCTAATATTTTTTTGTGTTTTCCAGCAAATTCAGTCAGTTAACAAGCTATATAAATAACTTTACAAGTGTTCTCAGTCTTTGCCTGTCTGTATGTGTCTATATGCACATGTGAATATAGAGAAAGCATATTCATATTCAGATGAATCAGTAAAAGGTATCAAGCATATGTTGCTTGAATGAAAGGTATTTTGTATTTTAAAAAAATGAAAATTAATTAATATATAATCAAAATTACACTTCCAGCTATCACATATCTAACCTGACATACAAGTGTTCCAAGTATTCGGTGGTAGTGTTTGGTCTCAGTAGCACTTTGTGAGATTCTTGATGGGATGAGTAGTTCTTGCCTTCTGTTTTCCACCAGGTGACACAGAAGTTTGTTCAAGGTTGGAACCTATCTCTGAGCAGGAAGGATATTCCTGCCCACTAGTAAATTCTAGGCTGGTCTAAAGGAAACACTTCAGTATTTGTAAACTGTCCCAATCTCTTCTCTCCTGGAGCAGAAGCCTAGAGGATTTCAACATGATATTGAAGGATTGTGCCATTATTCTATTCCCACTAATAAGGCTTCAGCCTAGAAAGGGGATGGAAGACACAAATTAGCAGTTGTTCTGTGCACCTTATCTCTTACCTGGCTGAAAAAGAAAACAAGGAATCACATGAAGAATTCAACAAGGGTGGGAAAAGTACACCCAACATGGACCAACGTTAAGGTTGAGGAAGGACAAGGAGCATCAGTGAGAGTACGGTTGTAGCTGAGGCAGAACTGAATGCAGAATGAATAGGGAAGAAATACAGACTTCTCATCAGTAAACTATTATATATAAGGACATGTTGATTGGGGTATTTGGGGAATTGAATTCTGTTCAGCAGAGGTTTCTTTGATTGCTTTGAATGTTTTTTTTTTTGACTTTAAAGATAAACTAGTTCTTGTGTCCTGGTCTAAACAAAGTGGATTCATTATTTCTAATGTGACATGCAAGCTTTAACAAATGACCCATTTTTGACAGGTGCTAAGCATCCACAGCTCCTATGAATTTCAGTTCTGACTTCAGTGGTATTCAGAATTTTTCAGCTCAGTTTGTCCTTCTAGCAGGAAGCAAAGCCAATTAGACTTTATCATTGCTCACTTTTTCATTGAGTGCCCTAATAAAGCCGTTGTGAGCACTGACACTTCAAATGTGGGTAGTTAATGTTACTCCCAAGTAATTAGAAGTACAGTCTCAATGTCCATATTTTGGGGCAGGAGAAATTTCATTTTAAATTATCGGTCACAGTGACCATGGTCTTTTATTTTGTTTGATGGTGAGATTTAGAACATTTTCCATTTAGACAAAATAGAAGTGCAACGTGTACTATGAATGTGTGAAGTTCACATGCAACTGGAAAGCCCAAAATGCACTGAGCATTCAAATAATCAGCTTTGAGGAAGTTTATTACTTGGCCATGGTTTATATTATCTCAAATGTTAATTTACAACTTATGCATCCAGTGCGATAAGTTATCTTTTCAAAGAGGCCTTTGCTTTTTGAAAGAGTTGTAGTAATATCAACAAATATTGATTGTTCAGTGTGTAGTAAAAAGAGAACCGTATTACAATGTCTCAACATCGCTAACTTTTACAGTTTACTTTGATTTGTGATGAAAATAGTCAGTGGTTGTTGCTTCCATCTGCATCCTAAGAGCACAGCATTATCATGGAAGTGTCATTTCTGTGCTACAAAGATGTATGGCAGCAGCTTACTCCCCTATATTGTTGAATTTTACTGCTAAGATTCTATTTTTAAATAAGCTCATTCCCAGGTAAATGGTAACCAAAACCTTTTAATGAAAATTCATGGCATTAATTACAGATACACAAACATGTCTGAAATTGATAGAATTTCTCCTAAAGGACTTGCTGAGTTAACTTAAGTTCTCCAAAAGACCTCAGAGTAAAACTGATGCTATTTTTTAATCTGAACTGAAGCATTAGGGGTTGGGAGGAAACCTTGAAGACTTTATCACTTTGTAAATGTCTCAATTTGAAAAAGACAATTGATATCCTAAGACAATTAATTTAACAGATACCAACTAGGACAGAAACTGCCCAGTTTTAATTTTGTATTTCATCTGGAAGTTAGTGTTACTTGTTAGATCTGAACCAAATCAGTACCTGAAACAAAAAAAGTATGAAGTTATTTCTATCAAGAATAATTTTTCACTCAAATGGTCTGAGTCATAAGATAAAACTCTGTTGGCATTCTTGTGATGTAAATCTCTTCTTACAAAAGTATGTAACTCAGCATGTGGGATGTGAGCATTTCAGATTTAAGGAACAGGTATGTTCACTTCCAGTTGCCTTGGGCACTGTTGTGGAGGAGCTTTTTGCCTTTACTTATGATGTTGACTGGTTTCTTTTGTTATTTTCCCCAATATAAGAGCCATCACATTCAGAACTATATTCCTGATAGCACAGAACTCTTTAGCTTCCATTGTTACTATTTAAGTTTGCAGAGGAATATGTACTCTGTTGTGTGGTAGAAATTATTTTGGATCCTGTCTGCCTCCAGTGCTACTTGTCCCATCTTTTTTTCTGGTTTCCAGAGCTTAGCATGGTCTACTTGAGTGTATTTCTTCACCTTAGTTAATTGCTCATGAGCTGCCTGATTAGCACTTTCTATATCCTCTGAATGTCTCTTCCATTCTGAGTTTCCCTCACCTTTATACCTTTCAGCGTATAAACAGCCTCTGGCATGTCTTTCTATTCTCCAGACTGTGCACTGAAGAATTCTATTACGATTCTCAATTTCAGCTTATTTTACATTTTTTTCTACATTAACTTCTCCTTTGTCTAGCTCACCTACTTTTCATATGATTTCATGTCGTTTTTGTTAAAAACTATATAGAACTTCTATTAACATTTCATTGCCTAATGCTTTTCTTCCTCTCCTCTCCTTTTCCTTTTTTTTTTTTTTTTCCCCCCTGGGTCTAATGTAAGCTTACAAACATGAATAATATTAACAGTTATTTTCATTCCTCACATCCCCCATAAATGACGCACAGCACAGTACTGAGTTGCAGGACTTTTCAGCCCTTTCCACTGTTCTATTTCATTTGCTGAGGCTTTTATTTTTGTTTTGGTAGTGTTTTGCTACTTTTTAACGTATTTTACAAAACAAAGGAGTGTCACTGCAGTGATTGGATTATTCAGTGGCTAAAGGCATTTTACAGCAGTAGCAATATTATTTCCTACCTGCTCTGCCCCAGCTCAGCCTTTCTATTAATTGTGCTGGTTCTTGTTCATGTAAAACCTGTAGCCATAAGATATGAACATCTGCAGAATTATTGTTTGTGCTGTATTTAATACAGCTTGACTCTTATTAATCAGTTATGTTGATTCTTGTTGCTTATATTTCATATAGCGAACCAGTTTGTTAATTTGCAGTATATCTGTTATTAACTATATTCTTAGTTCAGTGAGAAAACTTGACTCAATGAATCAGTTCAATTGAACAAAAATGGAAGGCTTGGAAGAGTATCTCTTTGAAGAACAGAGCCACAGTGGTAATAAAGGAGAACTTTTCTGCATTCACAACCATCTTAGCAGCTCCCTACTGGGTAGCATAGCTTTCTTGATTGTCTGAGTGGGGTTAGCTGGTTGTTCAGTGCAAGATCAGGGACCAATATGAAAGAGGAATAGGCTTGTGTGTACATAAGAGTCCACTTAATGCTTTCCATATACCTGTATTTGTTTAATCTTGTCAGCCTCGATTGTAGCAGTAGTGAAGATAAGGACTTTGGGATGTGCTGGCAGCCAGATCACGTGTCCAGGGTCCTTGAGGTTGTCTTTTCTTTTTTCATTACAAAGCTGCTGAGCATGACATGTGGCAACCACATACTGAGACTGGTGATCCCGTGTGGGGTGGTTCATCACTTGGAACGAGAGGGTGAACCTCAGCCCTGTGTCTGCGGAAGCAGGGAGGACAGTTCCAGACTGCTCTCCTGCTGGAAAGAAGGATGCAAAGCAGAGTGGGGATCCCTGTACCCCGGTGGGTGAACTGCATGTGTACTGTGAATTATAGCGTGCTTTACTCTCTGCTTTGTTGTCTACCTGGAAGTATTTTCTGGGCAGAGCGTTCACAATGTGAAGGTGTCCCTGTCTTTCACTCCCTTGGTAGCCTAGAATACTGCCATCAGCTGAAATTTTCAAGTAAAAGTGGTGGGTAACCAGGCTTCTCCCACTCCATTTTCCCCGATTTAGGGGTGACCTCAGGGAGAAAACAGTTTTCCTGCTCTACAAGTATTTTGCCCTTGTCTTGTCCATTTTCCAAAGGTTTCATTCTGTGGAAGTGCCCTTCTGCTGATTTGCAAGAGTCGCCTATAGGTGTTAACTGCAACTGGGCCAAATGTATACAAATATATATGTATATATTAACACATTCATGGTCTCAGTATCTGTCTCTGAAACTTATTTAAGCACAGACATTTGCCTTCTTTGCTGACCCTATTGCTTATAGAAGTTGCCACTATATTAATTCTGAGGGCATTTCTGGCACTAAGTAAAGAAACTACTTGACTCTTTTATACATTTATGTTAGTGAGAGGGAACTTCAACTCATCATTTCTCCTCGGCAATGTATACGCTCTTACATTAGGATGTCCTTTATTTGTGTTGAAAAAGCACAAAAAGTTTACTTCAGGATTGTGAAAGTAGTATCTCGCTGCCCAAATCGTGGAGTTTTTGACTAACATCTAGAGGAGATGCAAGGGTGAATGTATTTCCTTAGGAGTTCTCTGCTCGTTTTATCTTTCACCATGTGTGACCACCTCCTTTCAAGGGCAAACAAACTTGGCTGTCTTCCTGACCTCACGGCTGCTTTTATGTCTAAGTTTTCTTTGAAAGAGAGAAGAGCAGCTTGAACACCGAACTTGGACGTTGCTGCTCTGCTGGAGAGAGTGGACTCGGGTGTGGGAGGAGTGAAATACTCTCTGGGCAGCACTGGGGCTGTCAGAAATCAGTGTGGGGCTGCAGCTCTTAGACTGCCAGCTCCAGCTCATCCATCAGGTGCAGCCTGGAGCAAGGGTGAGTGTGGATGGCAATTAGTACCCCATGGCTTGCCAATGAAGAGCTGGCTGTGTGCTGATGATATGGAGGTAGAAGGGAGGAAGGGGTGAGTTCTGGTAGTGGGGATGTGATGAGGGCACTGGGTTCCTTCTGCCTTGCCATCAGAAGTGACTTCCACGTTCTTGTCATAACATAGACTCAGAGAAATGATTACCTGTCCAATTATGACTAAGTTTCATTTGTGGAAATAGATGCTGTTCTGTGCTTCGCTAGAAAACTTTATTTTATTTTTTTTTCCTTTGGAATATAACAGTCTTATTTGTGTATGGCTTCAGCTGTGTAGTAATATTCAAGTGTCCAGCCAGTTTGGCCACTTGTGTTTTCTTTTGATTTCCTGGGCAGTAGGAACTGATTGCAGCAGAATCCCGTACCAGGTGGCACTGATTTAGTACCATATGCATACCAAGATACAGAATAGCAAGACAGCTGTCTTTAGCCTCTAGAACAACATGGGGGTCAGAAGGCTGGGATGGACAGGAGAGCAGGGGCCACACCAGTACTGGAGAACCAAAGGTTTGGTAGGATTTGGTACTGTGTAGATCTGGGCAGGCTGGCCAAGGGCCATGATGAGAGGCAGCAGCTGAGAGGGGGCAAAAAACCTGGGAAAGGGGTCTTCGTAACAGAGCTGAAGGAGGAATTTTGCACCTGAAGAAAAGGTCCTGTGACCAGGCTGGATTTCATTTACCACGGCCTCTTCCTCTCCCTCACTGAGTTCCTCTTCTGTGCTGTGAGTCAACACACCGACACCACTGGCTGGTGTCCTCCTGATAGGAAGCCTCCTCTGCACTAGGATTTGTGCTGCCCCTTTTCAGCTTCTGCCCCCTTAATTGCCTCACAACTATGTCCTTTTTTGGTTGCACTCAGATCTGGAGACAATATGTGCAGTGGAGCCTGACTGGCCCTACTGTTGATTGAGAGCTACCTTCCTCTACTCTGTAACACTTGTGGAAAAAAGGGAAGCTCAGAGGGAGCAGAGCTGCTGCTGTGACCTACCCAAGTGTCCTACCTACAAGGCGTACTTCCTTGTTCTCAATTTTCTCCTGTATGTTTCTGTTCAGAAATAACACTGCTCCAAAAAGAATTGAGAGAGAACTTGCTCTTATTCCTTCTACCCTCACAGGAGTCCTTCTCTTTCTTTCCTTTTAGTACCTTTGGTACTAGGATGTATCAAGTTATAACACATGGCTATATGGTAGAAGGTCTCCTGCCCATGTGCAGGTGTGTTGCTGAAACTAACCTCTTCCTAGGTTGTATTTTCAGTGAGAGCTCCAGTGAGAGCACTGGATAAAAGCTGTTGAGGAGGGAAAGACACATTGCAGCCAACTCTGGATGTGGAGATAAATCTTGTGGAAAGCAATGTTTAGGGGAAGGGTTGTGTGCAGAATGCTAATATTTCTAGAAGAGTTTGCTGTGTGTCTTAGTATCATTTGTTGCATATTGGGGAAATGTGCAGTCTGAATGTTCTGTGCAGTAGGAATGTTCTGTGGCTGCAACTATACCCTTTAATGCATTGAAAAGCAAAAGAATTTCATGTGAAAAAGTAAAAGCATTAAGTGGAAAGTGTGGTAAAAGTAGACAGGCTTAAAGAGCGACTGACACAGGGAGGTACAAGAAAAGGTTAAGCAGAAAATGTTACTGAATAACAATGAGTGATATATCCTTAGAAAAATATTAATGCTTTATGTTATGGTTGTGGACTTGGGCTTTATTGAGACTTGCTGTGTATGTAAACTTCACCTGGTACCTGATGTATGTGACTTTTTAATCAGTTTTGCTTTAAAAAATTGATCTGGCCAACTGGCATCTCTGAACACTCATATGGATTTGAATATCTAACTTAGTCTTTTGCAAGGGAGAATTCTACAGTGCCCTGGTAATCCAAGCTGCTAGCGACAGCAAAACATGTTGCCCAAAATAAGTGGCTTTATCTACAGATTGGCAGATCACCATTGTAATTTTTATGTCTATATGCCTCCTTCCAGCCACAGTGAAATAGTTGGCAGTGTTCATTTATGTTTTGAGAGAGAAATACAGTGGAAAACAATGAAGCAGGTACACAATTCCGTTAGGTCTTGTCTCCAGCTTATCTTTGTCAGTTCAAAACAACAGGTATTTTTCAAAGAGATATTTCAGAGAAAAATTCTGAGGCACAGAGTGGCACCCAGCATGTAAAAAATTAAAAGTTTAAAAGTTAAAAGTCTGTGCCAGTTCATTTGGTGGATATTTTGATTTCAGTTATAGGATATTATGCAAACTTTAAGAGGAAAAAGGTTTCTATAGGATATGGAAAACACAAAAAAAGCAGTTGTCACAGTGATTTGTGCTGGTTCTCTAGTTCTTTAATTTGCTAGTAATACAACTCAACAAACTCAAAAATCTTATTTTTGTGAGTGAATATGAATTGGATGCAGATGTCTGGATTAAAAAAAAGTTCACATCACTTTTGATTGGAACTGCACTTCAAATTATTAGAATGTGATGGATGTGTTTGGATGAGGAGGAAGTTCAGAGTTATGTTTAGATTTCTTCTCTGGGCAATTTATAACCTTAGCATTAGTCACATACCCAATCTCCAGTCCCTTTCAGGATATAAATAAATGTAGTGCAATACGTGAACAGTAAAATTTATGACCATTGATTGATCTCACTGGAGTCTCTTGCGTGAGTTTCTGAATAGAGAGTGTACAGAAAAGACTTTCTTAAAACCTGCACAATCTTGATTCTTTCCACAGACATGTAGTAGCAGTGGGCTAAATCTTTCACTCAAACTTTACTGAAAATTTACTCAAACTCATTACTTAATATGATGATTAAATGAAGAAACCGAGATTTTCACCTCTAGGATAAAACTATCTCCTGTGTAGAAGACCTGTCCAAAGCTTATGATCTTTGAGTTCTGAGAGTCAGACAAACACATTAAGTTCTTGGGCTGGTGTGAGTCTTTGGGATGCATTTTGGTGTCAAAAGATGCCAAAGTTAGCTCTACCACCTGTAGTGTTCCCTTTACCTTAGCTGTTCTCTATTTTCACTTATGTCTCTCAGATGTTTTTCCAGGCTACTGATTAGGTGCCTCCTGAGTTTCATCATGCTATCTTTAAATTTTTTCTACTTTACCTGCAAGGCCAACAAACACAATATTAATAAATTATGCTTCTTAACTCATTCTTTCCCATTTCTCAGATCGTATAATAACATATGTACTGATTTCAAACTCTTTTGATACTTGTATCTTTTTTGGCATTCATTAAAAATAATTTTGACAAAAAGAATTTGTCAAAAAGATAAAAAGTAATCTTTATATTAGTTCTGGAAATACTGTTATACATAATAAATAGTTGGATTAATCAGTTGAAGGTCAGCAGAAACTGGGAACTTCAGTGTGTTATCCCACTAATGAAAACCAGAGAAGTTCCTGTTACCTAAAGCTGCACAATTTTGCCCAGTGCTGTGATGTACATGTGGATGTGTGCAGACATATACAGAGTGCCAATGAAATGGTCTGTATGCCAAGGCTCGTTGCTGCTGCCTTGCTGCAGAACTTTCACAAAGTTTCAGTTTTGCTCTTATTAGTACTGTAAGAGTTCTGAAACCCCACTGTTTTGGGATTTTGAAGTTTACTCAGAAGTTATTTCCTAGTTTACTAGTGTTTCCTATTCTAGTCAGGTTTTGTACTGTCAGATTTGATAGTGATCTTAACATAAATGTTTCTTTTCTGAAAAATCACATCAGAAATGAGATTTGCTCTCTAGTTCGCTAAATGTATTATGAAACAGGTACCTGAATATGTGGTGAAAAGTTTTTGAAAGATTTGTTAAGGTTGAAGGCTTTCATGTAAGTCTCTGAAAGTCTCTGCAAATTTTGGGCAAGAATTTTTTTTTTGTAAGTGACAAAAATGTATCTACCATTTTGTTTCAAGGTTTTGGGTTTTTTTACCTTGGTGTTGGAAAATTCTGTCTCACATTGCCTTGTGTGGTCATTAGATGAATCCATGTTGTTTCTGCATAGCATTCAAGTCAGCCTCTCCTTGTGACTGAGAGTCTGAGTCTGTTGTTTGTTTAAAGCTGTGTCTGTCTACAGCCTTGAAAAACATTCAGATATCTTTTCCTCTGGCTGCTTATGCTGATTGTTTTATGCTGTATTGTTTTCAAAGCAATGATTACTGTGTTTTGGTGGTTTGGTGTTTTGTTTTGTTTTTTCTTTTTCTTCTCCCCCCCTCTTTCAGAATTTTCCGAGACAAAAAGAAGGGGAAAACAAACAAATAAACAAAACTAAACTGGAACAAAAGCTGGGCTGGAAAGTAGCAGTGCTTAAAAAAGGAGGAGGTTTGCCTGTGGTAGGGCTCCTGGTTTGAGCAACGATTCCTAGAGTCTCAGCCTGTAACCTCCAGAAGGATGGAGGAAGGCATTTGTAGTCCAGGTCCTCCCGTGTTGTGCTCTGGAATGAGAAAGGAAACATCCCTTGCAGTGGAAGTGATCTTTCTGGAGTGCAAAAAAGTGGTGAAATTAGGGAAGTGCAAAAAGATGAGAGCTGGGCCCCTGCATTTAGTTCAGCATCCCATAAGGGAGAAGAAAAATATAGTAAAACCATTGTGTCTGCCAGAATGACACCTGAACATGTGTATACCCTTCTAGGGATGGTGATTTCTTTCTTGATTTTATCGAATCAGTTTTGCAGCATACCATTCTGGAAAACCACTTTTTGAACTTTTGTGCAGATTCATTTTGAACTGGGCAATGGCTGGTTATGTGGGCAGCTTCCTTTCAGACATCAAATCTGAACCAGCTGAAAGCAATACTGAGGGTGATGGAAATCATTCTGCAGAGTCATTAATCTCCAGTGCCAATTGTTTAATGTCAAAAATGTGGAAAGAGTGGGGTTTTTAATTACTTTTGTTCACTGCTGTGAGTAGTGATTCACACAAGTTATATTGCTAAGGTGTGGAATGAAGAGGAAGAGTTTTAGGATGAAGCAGACTTCTCCTGCAATCACTCCATCCCAGATGTCATTGTCTGGTAGCTTTATGCTACATTAGGCTCCCTCAGTGTGTTCATGCTTACAGACTGGTAGTGATGCCGTCAGTGCTGTGCTTCATTTGCCTGGATTCGAGCTGAGAAAACACTGAATGAGTAATGAGAAAAACACAAACTTTTTCGCTTCCAGAAATAAATTGTAGCACCATGCTTGGTTTCTTTACTGTTTACATTCTCTGGGTTCATCTAACGACACTTTTATTAGGTCTCTTCCAAACATGCTTATATCTGTTTGGCTTTGTCCTCATTGTGTAAGCCGCATGTTAGCAGGTGGAGTGAGTGCAAAGGGTCTTGGGAAAGTCCTGCTGTAATATACTAGGAAGAAAATTTTTGGAAAAAAATAGCAGCAGCTTTGCTTTTTGATTTGGGAAAGGGTTTTCTTAAAAAAATGGTAGGTTAACAACAAGTAACTATGGATTCAAGAATAGTGTTTTTAGAAAGTCTTCACTCAATAAGTTTTCATTAAAAAGGAAGGATATGCAGGAATAATCTCAGAAAACCAAAGGAGAAGTTAGGAAAAAAATGGATGACATGCTGTGGCTTCCACAGGCTCTGCTAGCTCTGTTATGCACACTTACCACCTGCTCCTGCAGTTGCAAGGAGCATCGATGCCTCCATCTGGAAATTTGCAGGATATCTGAATCCAGTTTAAGAAAACCAGCCTCAGGGGAAGTGCTGCATGCGCTGAAGCACCAAGTGCCGGGGAGCCAGCCTAATTTTTGAGATTGGTTAGGAGGTCAGCAGCTCCCAAGAAACACAGCAGACGGCCACTTACTCCAACAGCATCTTTCTAAGCACTGTGTCCAAGACAGGACCAGAAAGTGTTGATCCTGCTAACTTGCTCTGGATGCGAAAATCTTTGTTATAGTGTAGGTAGCACCTTCTGATCTCTTTAATACCACTACGTGGTCATCTTGAAATCTGAAGTGGTGCTTGGAGCAGCAGGGCGGTCTTTCCTCCTGAGATCCACTCACACGTCCCACTCTCTCAGTCTGCTTCAAATCTGTATTTTCTCTGAAAGAAAGAATGTTCTGTCCCAGGATCTTAGTTTTTCTCTCTCCTTTCTGTGTAGTAACACTGCAGACAATTTAGAAACAAAAAAATGCTACCATTTGCTTACTGGTCCTGGACAAACGATTCAAGTATTTTGCAACCTTGACATCATTTGTCTCCTCCTCTAGTTTTTATGAGCCCTTTCTCCCTTCCCCCTGTAAAAAACAACAACAACAACAACAACAACAATCTTTAACAAAAATTTCCTCTGTCACTTGGCTAGTTCCATATGCAACACAGTAATGAGCTCATCCCAGAATGGCGTTTAAAAATGACCCGTATTCTGAGAGTTAAGTAGCTCAGCTTCTTCACTGCTGGACTGAAAATCACAGACTGATTAAATTTTTATACAATGCCCTTAGTGGAGGCAAGTCCCACTTTGACCACTTCCAAAGGGACTGCTTAATGAATAAGGACTGATTCTGTTTGAATAAAGTGGTCTGCCTCTGTTGACAGTGTAAATAATAAGCAGCTTCTGGTTTTAATCATATTTTAATCATATTGAGTAGCATTTCATTCCAAAATGATTCCAACTATTTCGGTTCACACATGTAATGATCTATTTAGTATGACTCCAATTATTTTAATATGTCTCAGTATTTTCACTCCTTTTGAATAACAAATAACCCACCACATAGATGATGCACTAATCAGAACTCGGGACTAAAGAAATTCAATTCAATCAGTTTCTATCACCCTTGGTGTCACCATTTGTTGCACAGCAGATCTCAGGCTACCTGTACAGTAATAATTTATAGTTAGGTTATTGTAAAATAGCCTATAAGAAACAGTTTCACTGCCTCTAATGCTGGATAAAAAAAGAGTATTTTAAGGTAAAGGAAAAATGTTATTAAAGTAGGTGCAGGTCTGACATTCCTAATTTGAATAATTAAACTTATTTTGTATTTATAAAAGCATTTCCAGGAAATAGTGACTTAATTGCATGATTTTTACTTAAATCAGCTCTATTGTTAGATTAAAATGCACATGAATGTGTTCTTTTTGTTCAGATGTTTTAATATTCAAGGAGAAAATTTGTTGCATAATGAGCAGCACTTTTAACTATTGTCTTATCATCCTCTCATTCTTTAGTGAGCTTCTGATGTCATGACTTTCAACTTTTGATGGTATATATGATTCCTAGCTTGAGAATTTTTTTAACATTTTGATTTGAAGGTAGGTTTTAGTTAGAGAAACACTTAACTGGATCTAATTAAGGTTATATAGTTTTCATAGAATTGAAGCTGGAAACCAGCTTTTCTAGTCGGTAGAGAATCCAGATTTTGGGTGGCTTTGTTCCTAAATTGAAGCTTAGTATAAATAGTGGGCTCCAGATCTGAGTTTGACTCCGGTTATTGAACCTCACACAGCTCCACAAAAATATTTCATTTTTCAGTTTAGATTTTTTTTCTGAGTGTGGAAGAATAGAGATAACAGTGAGATGATTCAAACAGAAGTTGTCACATTCCATAGAAAGATTCTGTTTCATGTTACTTCAACCATTATTTTTTTATATTCGGTATACGGCAAGAAAATGTGTCATACCTAACCATAGCTTTTTGCTAGTTGCATTGCAAAAGCAATGTAGAACAGTCCCTTTTCTATAAGATAATGAAGCTTGACAACAAAATTACTTAACCCTGTAACTCTGAACAAAAAGAGTCTACCATAACTGTCAAACTATATTTGTAAGTGAACTAATTGAATCAAACCCAGGATAACTCTAGAAAGCGAAGATGGCAGCTACTGAAGGTATTCAATAGTGCATTATAGGAAATGCATTTTATTCATAATATCAATCTATTAACTTTCAAATAGTTTTAGAAAACCATTCAGTAAAATCCAGACTTGCTAATAATATTATCTTGTTGAAAGTGAATGGAAACTTTGCCAACCTAGTGTTTAAAGCTCTCTCCAAGAATCTTATTTATTTGAAAAACATTTATATTTTCTTAATAGAAATTGAAACCATTCATTCAAATTTTACTATTCATTAAAAGTGCATTTTACATTACGTGAATACTGTGTGCTTTCTTAGTTTGAGCCCAGGCTTTTAAAAGTGAAATAAATTATTACCTCAACTCTATTCATCACGAAAAAAACCAAATTCTGTCTTTTATGAAGCTGTCATAGTTCCTGAGAAATATCAGACCCTAGGGCTCACTACTCCATTTAAAACATTCTTCAGGTTCGTATCATCTTTTCTTTTTTCTTTTACATTCCTTTTGCTTGTTTGATGACTTATAGTATTCCTCCTCTCACTTAGTGAAATTAAATATTATGTCCCTATACTGTTCCTTTTAAAAACAACTTAATAGAAGATACTAAAACCCAGAGATTTTATATTTTTATTTTTAAAGGGATTATAGCTGTGTTTATCACATTGTCTACATTCTTGATTTTCCTCTTTCATATTTTTTGTTTTGTTGCATATTCTCTGAAAGACATAGGGCATCCAGATGAATTGAAAAAGAACAAAAGCTATTTAAGATGTGACTCTCAAAAAATATCTACATCCCTAAAGATGCAAGATAAATACATATTGGGGTTTTTAAAAGTGCATAGAGGAACTTAATTTTTGTTATTTATTTAGGGTTCATCTAGCAGTCTTTTTTTTTTTTTCTTTTAAAATCCAGTCTTTTCCTTGCTCATTCTTTCAGAATTGTGCTTGTAACCAGGCTTACCATGACTAGATCCTTATTCTCTAAGGGGTCTAAGTGCAGTCAATGATAACTACACAGCAGGGTAGCAAAATTGTGTTCTCAAGGGTATCTATGGGGAAATGGGGAAATAAGTCGCAGTGTAGGCAGTTTCTGAAGATGCTCCAACTGATGAATTAACTAATGTGGTTCAGAATATGAGAGCTGACCCCTCTGATGATTTGGAGCCTGAGGTGGTGGTTGTTTGTTTTTGTTTGTTTTTTTCTTTTGTGCCAAAATTTATATATATATATATATATATGTTTTGGTTTTTTTTTTTAAGATTGAATAGTTCATACCAACTGCAGGTGGGATTCTGTCACCTAACTCTAGTTATCTTAAAGTTAAGTGCCCATTTTCAGGTAAGTGTCTCAACGCTCTCTGTCATCAATGAAGGAATGGAGGCAACTTCAAGAGTGTGATTCATCTCATCCTAAAATAGTTGTCTTAAGCTGGGATGAATTGGAAGCAGCTGTCTTTCTCCACCAAATAGCAGGAGAGCACTGACAACTGGCTAGACAAGAAGCAGCTAAAGATAAGTGAGACAGATAGTGCCCCTCTGAGCTATTGGTACGTCTCTTACCCTTCTCTGTTGTTCTACTGATTTGGGAGATGAGTAATATTTTTCAGTATTTACTAAATAGGGCAAACATATTAAATAGATGTTAGTATCAAATCCATAAGGTTCAGGAGGACATAAGGCAGAAAATAACGCACACAGTTCCGCTGAACCTGTGCATAGACAGTCTGTGCTTTGTTTTGATTTGTCAAATGGTAGCTTAAAGAGCAAAAGCTGATGTGTGAAGCATTGTATGTATTTCAGGTTGGGATCAGCCTAGGAACTGACATCCACCCACAGTGAAGACTCCACCTCGTTGCTCCTCTGTACAAACAAGGTTACAGTGACACTTCAGGCCTACCCTGTCACCTTCTAGTTTATTTTCTGAAAAGTAAATATCCTAGCTGTAAAACAAATGAAGCCACAATGGGTGTATCATACACCTTGTCTCAAAAGTAACTTGAATGTAAAACATTTCAAGGCAGCAGAAATATTAGTTAAGTTTAATACCATCTGAGTGGTTTTCTCAATAAAATTCAGAATAAATACCAATAGAACATTAATGATGGTTGAAACTTTCCTCAACAAAGAGAGTAATCAGTAACACTTTTACAGCAGAAATTCTGTGCAATAATTTTTATTCCCATGTACTATTTGTGAAATGGAGGGAATTTGCGATTTAACATTAAACTTAGCAAAAATGTTCATATTTTGAGGCATACTTTGTAACAGAAACCAATCAACCAAAGGCAACTATTAAGAGTTCATTTGCTTCTCCAGCACTGAGCTTCTGATGAATGTTTTTCATATTTGGACAATAATGTTTTTCAGATGATAGTGAACTCTTGACTGAGAAAATGATGGATAATGCAACCATGGCTGTTATAGAGGATGTCATCTCTATGAAAGTTTTCTTAACAATTTAAAAGAACAGACATGTTTATTAAGTTTGCACTGATACTGGCTTGAGGTAGGAGAAATTAACACCATCAAATTACCATTAAGATCTGCTGATCTCTAAACTAGTTTTCTTGGATTTTGGTAGCAATGTAAGTATGCCAGTTGGCAAATTTACCCTGTCTCTGTGATATGTTTTGATGTTTGAACTGCTCTTTTTTTTTAATTTGTTTTTATTTCTCTTCCCTTTGTTACTCTAGCTCAAGCAAAGGAATATACCCAAGGACAGGTGTTTCTGCCAGCTTGTTAACTGAGTTTTCTTATATTAATATTTAAAAGCACTTATGTTCATTATGCTTACATTTTACTGATCTTAAAGTAAGAACTGTAAATTCTTAAAATCCCATACACTGTACGTCTGGAAACCTGTGCTGCAAGACCACTTCTACTTGCGCAGTCCATGTTGAGGTGGAAAGAGACCAGTCAATTAACTGGTATAATCATATGCTTGATGCAGCCATCTTATCTATTTGTTCCTTCAGTGTGCAAAATAAGACACTGTAGGTGTTTCAAAACCAAAAGATTCATCTGTTCTACTTTCATTAGGACTTCTGCTAGCATTCAGATTTTTGTTGGTCTTAATTAAAATAATTTCTTTCTCTTACCGAACTGCAACTATAGACATACACATCATGGTTATCATTTTCATCCTTTTAATAACAATAAAAAAACCCTGTTGCAATTACTTTTCCATTTATTATTGTGATAGTTATCTTTATTTTTTTACAAAGGAATTAGACAAGCAGGATTCTGGAGTTCTTAATGGAGTCAAAACAATAGCCTATGCACGTCATTGTACATGCATAGTGAAAAGATGAACATAAATCACATACCCACACATACACACAGAAAACAAGGCACTATTAAGACTGTACAAATAATAAATGACCAAGAGGTTATTGATACATTAAAAACTAAGCTCTTACTGAAGCTCAGTATTCATTTTAATACTTTAAAGCTGTGCATTGTTTTGGGGTTCTCTGCTTAAAAGCCCAACTGTGTCCCTCTTTCCATATGTATTGGACCCCACATTTGTAGGTGAATAAATTGCTCCGATGTTGTTGCTGGAACGAACTAAAAAGTCAGCCAAGCGTTGTGTCACACATGTAGCGGTGTTGCATTTCCGTTTCTCCAGGTGGTGACTACTAAGGTAACACAAAAAGAGCCAAGATTAAGTCAAATGATGAGCAATCAAGTGTGCCACTTCTAATAGGCATATGGGCTGTGCTAATGTGGGAGTTCTTTTAATATGTGCACAAATACAGGAACATTACAATCTTCCTACCACCTACTTTGTGCCTGAAAAAAATCTTGCGCTGTATGCTATTATCAGTTTTAATGATGGGAGTTATTTTAATTCAAAGACCTTAACAGTCATGTGTCATTTTTATTGATATTCTGCATAGCAGTTTATGACATCTAGAAAACCTGTAATGATAGTATTGTTAAGACAGTAAGTGAAAACAATGACTAAATGTTTAGCTTTAAGCCAAACTTCTAAATCTATTTAGAGCTCTTGCTGATATCATGAGGATTACTAACATGATGACAATCACTAACATCATTTAGTTCTCTTGTTCCCACAGAGTCACATCCTGCTCTCACTGAAGTAAACAGTAATTTTCCAGTCCACACCAAGTGGATTGAGCCCAGACACTCTTTCTCCGAACTGCACCACATATCGTGAGAGGTGGCAGGCATTGCCAACTTCTCCTGACTTCAGTACCACTCAGGATTTTGCTCTGTCTAAAATCTCTACAGAACTGAAAAGCAGCCACATCTTTGTTCAAACACCAGCAACTTGAAAGTGGTGTTGTGGCAGGAGATGATAATTTGCTGGATGAGACTTTAAAGAGTGTCTATGGAAGAATCAATATCTAAAAAGAACATTTTATGGTCTGAACCAACAGACCATTTACAGAACTCTCTGTAGAACTAATGTAGCATGTTATTTATTTATTTCTTTTTAATCAGTTTCTTCAGACGGAAATGCTTGCTGAGATTGCATATTGAGTTATTGTTAATTTTCTTGGATTTCTTCATGTTGATGTGGCATGAGGTAGACAACAGTTTGCAGCAAAAACTTACTGTGAAGAGTGACAATTTCCTAGTTTCCAACTCTGAGCAGTTACCAATAAGTACATTTTCCTATTTCTTGATTAAATCTGTTATCTAAAATGTTATCTATTATTTTAGAAATATTTGTATTAATCTAAGAATCCAAATGTGTAGCAATTGTGAGAGAAATGTCTATATTATACTGGTTCTTCATTGGCTAACAGTCAGCAATTTCTAAGCATTTAATATTTTAAATATGTAATTGTATTTAAAGGAAATGGTTGGATAGGTCTTGATATAGCTTCTCTTAGGTTTCCATGGGTATTTCTATTGATTTAAAAAGAGTTTAATCAAGCCTTTAAACTATGAGGTTCGAACAGCAACTGGTTCTCATGGAAATCCTGATTTCTTTGTGACGGCAGAATTCTCTTTTTTGTTAAGGGTGCAAAGTCAGGCCCTGACGCTCCAAGTCTAAACCTCCAATCCTTACAGGAAGCTACTAGGTTTCTAGCTGATGTCTAGCCTGACTGAACCCATGATACCTGTTAGCTCTCTGAGCTGTAGCCTTTAATTGAATATGTGCTTCAATGAGACAGTTCACCCAGGAAGAGGTTGTAAACCAAGGCCTCAGAAAAGCAGATAAGGCATACCACACTCATAAAGGTGGTGCCTTATGTCTGAGTATTACATTTTTTAAAAAAAGTAATAGGTGTAAAAATGTGGGAACTTAGTCTCCATTATCAAAATATTTTGGGAGATAACCAAATTGTCATATAACATTTTTTTATACAAATTTGGAGAGAAAAGAATAAGCAACTATACAGACACATGTATTAACTGAATCTATGTGTAACAGAATTGTCATTGAAAGAAATTCACTCAAAAGCCCGATAAACAGAATAGTTCAGTGCTGTTTATCTGTTAGTACAAATTGCAAATACTTTTCGAAATGCTATTTTATTCATTTAAAAAGTTACCTGAAATTGGATTTATAGATTTGTAAACATAATGCATTTCAGACTCATTAAATTTTATCAAAGCCAATGGCTTATTTTCCTTCTTCCCGTGATTAAATTGATATTTAACTCTGTAATGAAGTATTACTTACTTACAGGAAATAGTTAGGTTTAAAAATAATTCAACTCTAGCAGAGCATCAGTGTTATTAAGAAGGGTATTTTTTTTTCCTTTAGGCTTGGAAATGTGACAAATTTAAATAAGAAAGCCCTTTTAAAAGACTCATTTATTCTTAAGGTAATGTATTTGTAGCCTTTCTCATTTATGAAAGCACTATAATTGTAAAGTAGTTAAATGATTTGCAACATTTTTTTCTGTGTATTTCACTTTCTACCCTGAATGCTTTGGTCTTTATGCTTGCAGAATGGCTCTATTTATAAGAAGAAGGATATTTCAAGCTCTTTTTGAGAATAAACAACAGGCACAGAGTCTCAAGTAACAGAATATCACTGACATGAAGTTTACTTCATAATTTAATCCTAACTGATACGACTAGAAGAAACAAACAAAATCAATACCTTTTTGTTTTTGCTGCTGTTTGTTCTGGCACTTCCTCATTAAGTCTTGAGAGTGTATTCCGTGACATTGCTGGCAATATCCATCCTTGTCTCCTGGAAGTACCATCAGATAGATCATCAGCCACAGACAGTAATCTCTAAACAACAAAATACCTTGTGAAATTGAATAGTTCTATTTTTGCTGATATTATCTGAGACATGAAAGCAAAAGCAATTCATGCAATAATCTGAACATGTTTTCCCCTAAAAAGAAATAAATATGATTTTTTATTACTCACTTCTCAATAGGTGTAGATTCCAAACAGCTCAGAGTGACAGAAAGTGCAATGAAGAAAATTGACAGCTTTAGGTTGCACATCTTTGCTTCCAAAGTTTCTGAAAAGAATAATGGTTCAAAACTGAAAGCAAACCCAAATACTCTTCAGTATATCCTATTACTGATGCCCAGTGAGTCCTAAATCAGCAGCAGCTAGTCTTTTTCACAGGCTAGAGTAAAAAAATGATCCCCCTAAGTTAAGTGACACAACACGGTTTCAGACAGATAGCTCTCAACAGTAAATGTTCATTTTCCACCTAGTAGTTTCGGTTCTTTCCCATATCTCCAGTTTGCAATTCCTGACATGTCCTAATCTCAAACTCTGGTCCCAGGTGTAATTTATCTTGAAGTTATCTTAGCCCGTTCCTGAAAAATGCTGTTGATTAATAATGAGAAACATTGTGCTTTCCTGAAAGCACATCTGTTGCACTGCATCTTAAGTAAGAAAAAAAGGGAAATTGTTTACCTTTCAGTGGTCAGGTAGCTAACTGAAGAAGCACTCCAGTGTTAGCAAGAATGGTGCATGCAACAATTCCACGCTTGCATCTGGCTCTGGAGTATCCCTTTTCCCCCTTTCCTTGCTGACAAGTAATACGGCTCTTATATACCCTTCACACCTTTCTCAGCTCTGACATCAGGCAGCGCAGAGAGACTGTCATTAATTCCCATCCCTATAGATAGAAAGTACCCCAGAGAGAAGCAGAGGCAGATAGGTCACTGTTACATTAGCACATTGGTAAATATTAACCTGGTATATTCAGGGTGCCGTCGTGAAGATGCTGCAATAGCATATTGCACATCAGAACTGTAGCCTCAGTCTTACAGTTCTGATAAGATGCTGAGGTAATATTCCCTGGGGGTGTTTTCAAGGGCTAAATAAAGTAACAAAAGTTATAAAGAAAGGCAGATTAAATGAAACACCAGATCACCAGTAACTGAAATAGAAGGAAACAGATATCTTGGAAAAGAGAAAAAAGTTAAAGTTGTGGAGGTTTGCTGCAGAAGTATATAACGATCAAAACAGAAAAAAAAATGTTTGAAGAGATAAAAGCTGTATGACAAATAAGAAGAGAGTGAAAATTATTTAAATTGACAGATAGGGTGATCATTCAGGGTAACAAGGTAGAAATCATGTACATTTTTCAGCAAAGTATAAATATGAATGAAAATTCTATCATTATTAATGTAAACTCTTATGTTTTACTAACACTGTTAGCTTCTCTGTCATGCATGAAAATCGTGTCAATTAATATTCTTAAGAAGGCAAAGACTAGGATTAAAAAGCTAAGAAATGCCAGAATTAAGGCTGTTTGCACAATTTTATTTCTCTAGTGTGCACAGAGTATGGCTCGGAGAAAAGTACATAGCTTTTAATAGAATAAATTCACTGTTAGTAAATTACCTGATTGCAGACAGATTTCCAAGGCTACAGGTTAGAACTATTTTTTCCTGATTTCAGTGGGAATTAGGCAAAGCACTTTTTCCCCCCCCGGCCCTGTCTTATTAGTCGTCTTTAGGTGACTAAAAGCCTTTAGAAAACAGGTCTTTCATTTATTTATGGAGGTTCAGATGCTGACTCAAAAGCTCAGGCAAAGTTGTCTGCGATAAGAAGTTATCATATGTATCTTCCATATCCCCACAGAACATTAGTTAGTTCATAACTGCTTCAATTCCAAGTACCGGAAGCCACCTCCTTTGCCAGTTTTTCACTGAAATGGTTAAAATTCTAGTGCTGTCTCTCTTCAGGCATCTGTGCTGCATGAGCTGAATACAGTAGGAATATTTAGCTGGGATAGTAGCCTCTTAACCTGATACAATATCTAGTCTGCCAGTAAGATCCTAGCAAGTGACACAATGTGCTTTTTTTTTTTTTTTTTTTTTTAAATGAGATGCTGCTTCTGGATATTTTCCTCTCTGTTTTTAATGATACAATCATATGCTTCTTTTTTCCCCCAGCTTCCTGTCATCTTTCCCTGGATGGACAGTCTCAGTGCAATAGAAGTATGTATAGAGTTGTTTTATCTTCACCTTAACAGTATGTTCTCTGCAACATCTGAAACAAGTTTATCCCTCCGAAGAGTCTTCTGTTATTATTTTCATTGTAGCATTTGCCTACAATGAAATAACATCCTGGTGTTATTTTCACTGCAGCACTTCCAGTCCCCTGAAATGACGGCATGATTAGATCCACTTTAGAGAGATAGAATTATGCTAAAAAAACAATTATGCAAACAATCCAGCTGTTGATTGACATCCGCCAAAATTCACAGCTTGAATCTTGAACTTGAATGCCTTGGTACGCTTCTTCTGGGGTGGGAAGAGATCTGGGTGACACTTACACTCAGTAGTGCTGAATGTGCTGAGCTCTTGTGAAAGGGCAAGCTCATGTTGTTTCATCTCCTAAGCAGCACTGGATAGATCAGAGGTAGTTTGCATGTGGGATGTTAGGAGATTGGACTGGATGTTCGGAATCCGTTGAATTTTAAGTCATCTAAGAGAATGGTTGTTATGTCAAGCTGGAATCAAGCTACAGGTTGGCATAAGAAAAGTGAAACAGGCTTTTCAAAGAAATATTGGTAAGAAATCCTAATTCCAGCTGTCCTGCCAGTGGCCTTGGGGGGCCTCTAATGCCTTGAGGGAAGAAGAGAAAGGCTGATTCTTCAGTGCATTGTAAAAATAAAACTGGGCTCATGATGTTCCAGGACAATTTTCTATGTCCCGACCCACCTTACGGCAGAGTCAGCGAGAAGTCTATCCAGCTATTATTCAAATGTAATGTTAACAAAATCAAGGCATTATTGCTCCTCTTAAAAGCTCTCTTAAGCAGAACTAGTGTTTTCTTACACAAACAAGAGCGAAATATGAGATCATGGAATCTCTCTGACAGCAGAACTATTCATAATTCAAATTTCAAGAACCTGGCACTAAGTACTGTGCAATTAGCACCATTCAATGAAGCAGTTAGAAAACTATTTTTGTCACTGACAAATTTCCTTAACATTGATCTTAGAAAAAACCCTTAGTTATTGTGCATAACAAATGTTAGCAGCCTAAGGAAGAAATCAAATATTCTCAGTAAAGAAATCCATGACCAATTCTATCCTGAGTAGTTACATGGTAATTTTACATGTTTATACTGGTGTGTAAGTCCATATGAAAAGATTTGCCTGAAGTATTGTGCCTATATGAAGGTTAGGGGACACTAGGGCTGAGGTTTACAAAGAATCCAAAAAACATGGTATGCCAATGCCCCGGTTCCTTCTGGAAACTACTAACATAAATGTGTTGACCTGCAAGATGGGGAGCATGCTCTACACCGTGTTGCACTGGCAGCAGAGGAACAGGGAACCAGTCTCGTTTCAAGTGTTTGCTGCTGTTGTGTGCTGGAGAGTGGGATTTATCTAACCAGATGTGAGATGAATAGAGAGACCATTCTAGTGCCTGTTTCTAATGTCAAAGTCTAAAATAGCTCAGGTGATTTGTGTCTGTTCCTCCTTGGGTCACTCATAGAATCACAGAATCACAGGATGTTAGGGACCGGAAGGGACCTCAAAAGATCATCTAGTCCAATCCCCCTGCCAGAGCAGGAACAACCAGATGAGGTTACACAGGAAGGCGTCCAGGCGGGTTTTGAATGTCTCCAGAGAAGGAGAATCCACAACCTCCCTGGGCAGCCTGTTCCAGTGCTCCGTCACCCTCACCGGGAAGAAGTTTCTTCTCAAATTTAAGTGGAACCTCCTGTGTTCCAGTATATACCCATTGCCCCTTATCTTATCATTGGTTGTCACCACGCCCTGGTGAGACCACATCTGGAATATTGTGTCCAGTTCTGGGCCCCTCAGTTCAAAAAGGACAGGGAGCTGCTTGAGAGAGTCCAGCACAAAGCCACGAGGATGATTAAGGGAGTGGAGTATCTCCCTTATGAGGAAAGGCTGAGGGAGCTGGGTCTCTTTAGCTTGGAGAAGAGGAGACTGAGGGGTGACCTCATTAATGTTTATAAATATGTAAAGGGTGAGTGTCATGAGGATGGAGCCAGGCTCTTCTCGGTGACAACCAATGATAAGACAAGGGGCAATGGGTGCAAACTGGAACACAGGAGGTTCCACTTAAATATGAGAAGAAACTTCTTCTCAGTGAGGGTGACAGAACACTGGAACAGGCTGCCCAGGGCGGTTGTGGATTCTCGTTCTCTGGAGACATTCAAAACCCGCCTGGACGCCTTCCTGTGTAACCTCATCTGGGTGTTCCTGCTCTGGCAGGGGGATTGGACTGGATGATCTTTCGAGGTCCCTTCCAATCGCTGCCATTCTGTGATTCTGTGATAAGGAAGAAATCACTATGAGGATGGTGAGACACTGGAACAGCTTACCCTGAGAAGCTGTGGATGCCCCATCCTTGGAAGTGTTCAAGGCCAGGCTGGTTGGGGCTTTGAGCAACCTGGTCTAGTGGAAGGTGTCACTGCTCATGGCAGAGGGGTTAGACTGGATGATCTTTGAAGATCCCTTCCAGAAGGTGTTTGCAGGACTAGGCAAAGAAGGGCTAGAAATTTTTGGAAGACTGAAACAACTGAAAGTTTGTCAAGGGGCAATGGGTATAAACTGGAACACAGGAGGTTCCACTTAAATATGAGAAGAAACTTCTTCCTGGTGAGGGTAACAGAACACTGGAACAGGCTGCCCAGGAAGGTTGTGGAATCTGCCTTCTTTTCAATTTCTGAGTTCCACATTTGCTTAATAACATTAATAACACACATTAAGACTTTTGGTAATGGATGTCTCTTTCCCATTTATGAGAGTGACAAAAAGCCATATTACCTGTTGCATGCACTTTACCAGATGCTGTTCTATTGTACAAGGTAGTTGTCTCCAGTAAATTACATTGTTGCTCAGTTACCAGGAACTAGTGTGAATAACTCATTGTTTCGTTTGCCTGTTGCATCAAAACCGAAAAGGAAAAGCTGTAGGCATTAATCTGAAATAAGCTTATTTCAATTTTTTGAATAAACCAGAAATCATACAAACAACAGCATTAATATGTGACAGTGTACCTATTACCAGTAATGAAACAAAATGGTCCGTGTGTCACTGCTTGTAGCTGTTACATGTGCTGAGCAGAATGTTTCATGTGATCTGACGAAATTGTTTAATTTTTATGACAATTTTATTAGCCTTTGATTCCTTTTAGGTAAGTCTGAATCAGGCTCTGAAACAAAAGCAAAGTATAAAAAAAGGTTTCATTGACATTGTCAGTACCTCTGAAAAAGTCTAAGTGCCTTGTGTTCAAATGGCCAAATCTGAAATTAGAGGAGTAAATCAAGTGCCTAAACTTAGTTTTATGCTATCATTTTAGATGTCCTAGGATATCCAGGACTGACATGCATGAACCTGGCTAGTAGGACACTGTTGTAGCAACTGCAGACTAAGTGGAACATCAGAGGGAGTCTAAAATTACACTAGACACCTATGATTAGGAACCTGGATTGCTCCCTAAGTTTTTACATTTGGATGCCAAAGTCTGAAAAAATTGTCTATGATGCTCTCTTCCCAGTATTTTTCGCTTGGTACCACGTTGATGAATACTACGATGTTTGTATTTTCTGGTGCGTGGAGTTGCAACTTGCTACTGTTATCACAAGCTATGTGTGTTTGCTTTGTTCAAGTATTGTTTTATCAAATATGCTTTTCTAGCACAACTTCCTTTGTTACTTTTATTTGGTGTGGGCCATTCCAGCACTGATAAAAACTCAAAAAGCTCTTCTTGTTGATCCCAAAACTGATGTTAATCCTGTGGAAGTAATGCAGAAGAAGGAGCAGAAGGTATCTTAAGGATATCTTAAATCTGGCTTTTATGATGTATTACGCTACTGAGCTCACGCCATTGGTGGAACAGTGGTGTAGCCTCACAGAGCTGCTGCAAATGATTGCTTGGAGAATGATCTCAGCAGAGTTTGTGCTGAATCAGCTCCTGTAGCTGAGACACTCCCAAGCAAGAGGAATGAACCCCATGTTTAGATCAGCAGAGTCAGAGTTGACAGCACAGTGGATTGATGAGTTATAGTTCCTAATGCCATTCCTACTTACAGTTTATAGAGCTTTATTTGCCTGATGTCTACTGGCTTGCATCCAACAATTTACCTTTGAATACAACAGAAGGTTTAAATTCTTGTTTTTCTTTTTCCCTGTCTCTGCAACCTGCTTCCAGAAGTATAAGCAGAAGCAGAACTCTCCTTTGGTTACCAATGTCACTTACAAGGGCTCTAGACAGTGCTAATGGTAACTAAATAAGATGAACTAGTACCACAATTCTTTCTTTATGGTAACCTAAGGCATCCATTCCTTCCTGCTATGGTCATTCTCTAAAATCACTGTCTATAAGAATTCATCTATGAACAGGTATTCAGCTTTCAGATATACTCCTGTAATATATACAAACCACTACTACAATAGTATATGGAGTCCTATAACATGTGGACTTGTGTATCTTAAAGCAGAACAAATAATTTTGCTAAAAGGAAGTCTGTGCGCTTTCTTGGAGTATCTCCTTACAGTCAGTGCGTTGTAAATTTGCATCCTGGCTCACAGCATAGGTCTCCTTACTGAGGAGTCCAGGGTGACTATGTTGCTGCCGAATGTGCAGATTGAGGTCTCCCTGAATGCTCCTGTAAGGGAAAAAAGACATTAAAGAATTAGGTCTGTGTAGAAGTTTCTGATTTACTAAGTGTAACTGTGAGAACTCTCCACCCCCTCTTCCCCACCCCAACATTTTCTAAAAAGCACAGACTTCTGTAGAAGATACAGTGAGACCAGGAACCACGCTCCATGCTCCCCAGACTTATTTCAGTGGAGATGAATCGCTAGTCAGTACAGACCAAATGGAACCATTCACCGGCAAGAGAAAGTGCTGGTTTTCAAAATAGATCTACACAGAATCACGTATATATAAATATATATATAGAGAGAGATATATATACATAAAATCTACACAGCCCTTCCTACCTGATCCAGTGCATAAGTTTTAACTAAGTTTTCTTTTAAACTATCTGACTTTCAGTAATCAGTCTTTTTTTTTTTTCTTTCTTCTTCTTTTTTTTCCCCTCTGCAAACTGCAGCAGGAGAATGACAACCTGGCTTTGTCTTGAAACACTCTGAGTCTTTTAGATGATGCTGTCTTGACAGCTCTGCTATTAATAGTGGCATTTACTCTGCTGTTTAAAAAGAGGAGTTGTGCTGAACTAAGAATCAGTCATATTCGTAATAATTTTTCACTAAGGGCAAATGCAGTGTACTAGTTTACGTAGGAAGATTCACATTGACAATACCATAAAACATAAATTAACTTACTAACGGTATGTTGGCTCATGTGGCTGCAAAATAAGGTAGCCCTTCAAAGAGAAGTGCAGTAGGGCTGCATTTGCCTGTGTACCTGGAGCTTCCGCTCAGATGTTTCACAACTTTTAGGACTGAGCTGTCTTATAAGAGATCCCTACGTAAAGTGTACCTAGAAAGGCCAGGAGTATCACCTTTAACCATTTTCTTGTAACCAGTATCTAGCCCGATGATATCTCTGCACACAAAGCATATTATCACACACCAAAAAACCTGGGGACTTGATGGATAGCAAAAGTGAAATGCTATCAGGTTACATAAACCACTGATTGATGAATCATAGTTAATGTCATTTTTTTAGAGGAAAAGACTCCAGAGAGACTTTGAAGCCTTTGAACTGCCAGTCAACCTGCAGTACATTTATTTCTTTAACTTTTCTTGAAGTATGTTCATGAGACAATATACCTTGTTAGTGGATAGCTGACGACCCGAACACACAACAAATCCCTTTGTACTTTAAAAATGAGGTACCACCCAGAAGTATATAATTAGGTTTTCAACTTCTTTTTTTACATAGGTAATTTTTTTTGAGAAGCTGTTTTGACAATTGGAACATTTATGTTTTCTAACATTTAAAAATAGAATTTTGTGTAACAGAATGTCTTCCAACCTTGTGGCAAATTTTGCAAAGAATAGAGAATTGTATGTCTTCATAAAGTTTGCCACAAGGCTGGAAAATATGAACCTGGGTAGTCAAACTAAATCTGGATTCAGGCTCAAAATGAGCAGAAGGTCTCATGCCTCTCTGTATTTCTGCATATACAAAGATAAACACCACTGTACATTTTTGTTAAATGCAGATGGGTGCTTCCCCACCTGGCTTGTGTAGATCAAGCTCTTACCTATTAGTCTTTTCATTGGTCAGTATAAGGAGACCTTGTGACTCCCCATGTTTTACCTCAGTCTGGTATAATCACTGCCAGAATAAATACATTTTTTAGTAGAACAGGGCCAGTTAAATTATTACATCTTTCTTTATTTTGCATCCTTCCTCTCTGTTTTCTGAGAGAGTAGGTTCCCAAAATACCTTCAGAGGGGTTTTTGGCTTTGTGCAGATGTTGTGACCTCTATGAGCAGCTGAAAGGAGAGAAAATATTGTGAGTCTGTCTTTTGAGGTTTCTAGACTCAGTTTTGCTGGTCTGTTTGAAGGTTTAACTTTGCAGTGAAGCTTTTAGAGTGCATAGCCAGACCAGGGCACAAACCTGAGAAGAAAATCCTGTGTTGTCCTTGTTAGAAATTCTCTCCATTAGCCTCCATTTGACCGGGAGCTGCATGGCTTTTCAACTATCACAGCTCTGCACAGCCACCATCCCGATCAATACTAGGGAGGGGTAAAATTTTAAGCTCCCTTGTGTCTCCTGATAAGCCTGCAGTACAGAAGGAGATCTCAGGAGATACAGCTGAGAAAGAAAATGCTTTTAAACATTGCTTGGATTGCAGTTCAGCTCTGAACTGATGGGGGAAATCACAGTGAACCTAATCTGTGTCATGACCTCCTTATCTGGGTTGCCATGCTATGTCCTGTGGGATGTGCTGGTTGCTGTAGTGCTCAGTTCTGTGGAGACATAGCTCATCTTTCCAGCCTTTACTGAATTAGTTACATTTGTGGTTGTTTACAACTGCAGTGCTGGGAAAGAGCTACTTAGTCCTCAGTGTTTCCAAAATCGTGTATTTAGAGGGAGGCCAGAAGTGACTTCTGTATTTTTGGTACATAACTCATCATTACGTATAACGTTTAGACTAGGGCCAATAATTGTACATCAGCTCTGCATTTTTTACTGAGAACTTCTACTGATTTCCCTAAGAACACCATTTATCCATTTGAATTTCCTGTGAGCTTGCACAAGCAATTGTAAAGGAGTCCTGACCTTAGGGTGGGAGCTGCTGGATGACAGGCTTTTTTCTTCCTTGGCCAAGATGAGTAGATCTAGAATGACATAAGGAGAGATAACCAGGACAGGTGTCATCTGACCTGATTTTTATCTGTCTGAAAGTTAGTTATCTAGACTAAGCTAGCTCTCTAGACTTACAAATCAAAGCGAAGAAAGAAGCACCTCCAGAGACTGTTTCCTCCCACTTATTTTAGACAGCTGACTTGAGATGGGATAAATTACTCTCTGGAAATACCAGACTCTTTCTAATACCTATTGTGAGACTCTAGATGAGGATTGTCAAGAAATCTACTTACTGAGAATAGGGTATATCTCATTTTATACAAATACTTGACTCTCTCAAGGTGTTTTCCTTATATTGAAGCACTAGAATGTTTAGAGTATCCCTCAAACAAAATCTATCCAGACAGAAAAAGCTCCTCTAGTCTCAGTGTCTCAAGTGGTGGCCTGATAATGCAGGAAGGGGAGAATATGATGCAAATATGGCCTTTAGAAGAAATCACCTAAACACATCCAAACACTGAAAATTCACAGAAGTCACTAAAGTGCCCAGATATGGGCCTTACAGGTGTATTCATTCAGGCATTCTTTTATGCACACAGACCACACAAGTAGGCCACAATTACCTACTTTAAAATTGAGAACACACACTTACTCTAAAATTACTCTAAAAATGTTTCTCCAATTCAGCTTCCAAAAAGCCTGGGGAAAAAAACCCAAACCAAACCACACCACCAAAAAACCACAACAAAACTACCCAGCACTCTCTGGCAGCTAAAAACGAAAAGAAATGTATTTTCAGTCTAATATATTTCTCTGGGAAAACACTATTTTCATAGAAATAATTTCTTTCATTATCCCCGTAAAAAGCCTTTTTCCTTCCTCCAGGACTGTGGAACCAAATGTTTGGATACCAGCCGTTGTTCATTTCTAAGCAGAAGTATCTAAGACACTTTCTCCATGAAATAAAGATTGATGTAATTCCAATAGTACTTCCTTTCTCATGTTGCTACAGAAAAACAGAACGCCAGAGCGGTTTTGGAATGCAGACAGTCCTTGGGAAAACTCTTGTTAGTGTGTTTGTTTTTATCTGTGTCTCTGTGTCTGAGGAAACATGCCTTTGAAACATTTACTTCTTCATTTTGCTTTTAAAGAGAAACTCAGTTCATACTTAAGCACACCAGTAAGTGAAATTCTTTTGACTTCTGTGAATGTTCAGCACATCAATTCATACTTTAGGGCACCTTGCTAATATAAATTGACCAAAATTGAGTGTTATGTATAAGAGTAAATCTTTTATAATCAGTCATGTGAATCTTTGGAAATAGGTGTTTAAATCTCAAAAGTCAGTTGAGATAAGCCGATGCACACAGTGACTAAAACCATCATCCTGAAGAGGTACTTCAGCTTTTATAACTATGATTTTGGTTTTTTTTCTTCTTCCCCCTTCATCATTTTTTATTTTCAAGAGGAAAGAGGGCACTTATTTGTCTTCAGTTTCTAAAATGTATGTTATTGATGATGAAGTTTAAAAGCAAAGTTGTCTAAAGTGGAGCTAGAAAATCATATGATAGCAGGCACAAACTATAAATCAGTTAAACTGCCACCTGGGTTATTTTTTTCTGGTATGGAGATAAGTATTTAAAGCAAGTTGTTAAGTGCCTGCTATAAGGAGGTGTTTATTTGACTGGAATTTCTGCTTTCTGGTTTTTGTTATTTATTTGCTGTGTCTGAATCTTCAACCTTACTCACCCTGAGCAGAAATTATTGTTGAACTAAATAATCCTACTGAGGTTGTAGAATTACAGTCTGTATGTGTTGTTACTACGACTTTCTATGTCAAGGTTTATTTAATGGTTGATTATTTAATAATTAATTAAAACCTGGACAATGGCTTTTATTTCCCTGGTTTGCTTATTTCCTGTAGATACTGAAAACGCATGCATCTCAGAAACTCACTTTTAAATAATTGTGATGGATAAGGAGATTTGAAAATAGGGATCTCTGTAGACAAAATCGTGGCTTCTCCTCTCCCCAAATAGGCAGGGATTAAAATACATGTAGAATATATTCTACAAATAGTTATAAGATGAATCATTAAAAAAATGGACGGGGTGAGAGAGAAAGAAGATAGGACTGGTAAATCATTGTAATAGCTAAACACAGGGTAAAAAAAGAACTAAACGGAGAACTACAGTTCTAGTTTCTAATCAATTAAGATAAATACAAATGTGCCAAATTCCCTGTGCATTCTCCTAGCCAAGTCTCTTGATTAGGTGCTTGCAGTCAGTTTTCCACAACTAACTTTCACAATTAGAATACTAAAGCTATGTTTAATGCAAAAGCAAGGGTAATGCTCTAATGACACCGAGATTTCTTTCCTACATAGAACAAGGCTTAGTCACACACAGATGGCTGGTGCATGTTGTATGGGTTAAGGAGAAAAGCCACTTTACATCTGAACAAATACTACATTGCTATTGACATACACTGCTGAACAACTGCCATCTTGGTGGGCAGCATCCTCTTCCCTCCCCACCTTTAGCTGTTTTTCTTAAAGGAAGCAAGGATGGCCGCATGGAGTTAAAGCAGCTTTATGCTCAGCTATTTTCCACCTCTGTTTGCTATTGCTTTTTCATTGTAGTGTCTTCTGTGAACATGAAGCAGTATGTGGCTGAACTCAGACCACTGTCTTTATATTTTCTTCATATTTTGTCAGAGGATTCTTCAGTTTTCCAGAAGAAGCAATGGATAAGTGGAGAAAATACGAAATGCAAGAAAACTCAAAATACTTAGTGAGAAATAATCCTTTGTCTCCTATTTTAGTTAAAGGAAATAAAAGATAGGAACAGGATTTCTGTTTCTACTTAAACTGCATGAGCAAAATCCCAGTACAGACAGCCGTCAGGTGTGATTTGGAGACCATGGTGAAGCGAGAACAGAAGGCAGTGCTATAGCTCTTATAAAAGGTATATTTTCTGGGGGAGCATGAAGCTTTTCACATATTGGACACATGTTCATAGATTTTTACTTGAGAAATTTTCCAGTGTGTGGGAACTGAGAAGGTGTGCTCTCAGGAAGTTACGATTGTGAACTTCTATGATAAGAAATAAGAGGTAAAAATGCCCTACCTCATGCTCTGGTGCAGCACTGAGCAGGCCAGGATCCTCAGCCACCAGAGGTCTGTAAGACATCAGTGGGCATGATGAACCACATCAAAGTGTTTTTCAGTACAGCAGCAGAATTGTAAGTTTGTGAGAAAAAACCACACCGTGTAACAAAAAAGCCGTGTACCTTGCCAGTCAGTTATTTCCCACTCCCAGCAGCCCCCGACCACAACAGGGTATGTGGCAGTCTATGGAGATTTTTCAGGAATGCCAGGTGCTTCCTGAAAAAGCTGAGAAACGCTGCCTTGGAGGCTGTGCTTTAAACCAGGCTTTCATTAATCCCTGTTCCACCCTCACCATGTGTTTTAGACCTTGCATTTAGACTTTTCCTGTACATTAACAGTTGATCCTGTGAGGGAGACAAACACAAGTGTTACCAAGAGACTGAAGGTCACAGATGCAACCTACTTCAGCACGAGTACTTGAAGGTGTATCTATTCATTCTTAAATCTGATGTCTACCCAATTTGATCAAAGTCACATAATCTCATTTTGTTGTATTAGCTAGAACTATTTACTCTTGGTCAAACTACTCTCTGATTTTGTAATGTCAGTAATCAGTAACCAGCAGCACGCAGCCTACAGGACAACCACAGCAGCTATCTGACTGTAGGCAGCTTCTTTATCTTTCAATTTTGCATGGTGAACCATCATCATTCAACAAAAGTCCCAAACGAAAGGGTTCTCTTAGTGAATGTTGCAGTGCCTAATTATCAGGATCTTTGCTCCTTTCTGGAATTAACAGCACCCCAGTTATATAGTAGGTAGTTAAACTTGGATACTTTGAAAGTAGATCCAGAAAGGCTGTTACACTGAGAAGAAACACTGAAGACCAGCAGCTGGGGATGCTGAGGAGAATTATATTATGCCTCTGTGCTTCAGGGGCTGAGGTAACTTTCTCCACTTTTGGTTCAGACCTAGTTCTGCCTTACTGTTGAGCCTCTGAGTGATTGATACCAACTGCGAAGGGCTACGCTTTCTTCCAAATCACTCCAACACAGCAAGAAGAGGCCAACGATTATGCCTGTGCTGCTTTCAATCCACTAATTCAGGGCTTAAATACCCCCTCAAGATATGAGAAATAGAAATAAATTCCCCGCTTCCAGTCTAGCCTTGTGTCAGCCTTTGCTAGGACACCATTTAACCTGTAAATTTACACAGTTACATACACTCTTGAAGTTGGTTTCTTGCTTGAGAGCACTCTCCAGACATCTTCAGTGGGCAGGAGGTTCACTTCATCCTCAGGGGTCTGGCACCACTGTAGGTCTTGGCCTGTTTTGGTGGGGAAGGGAAAGAGATGGGCTTAATTATTTTCTAATGAAGAACTCCGCCTGCATCTTTTGCATCAGAGTGAATACTCTAAAATGCACAGCTGAAATCATTTGGCAAAACCACAAATTCTGCAATAAGTATACTTGGGTTAATTTTCAACAATTTAGAATAAAGGTCAAAGTTTAAGTGGATGATATCAGTCATTTCTTCTGAAAGCCTTTTCAAAACCGTAAGTACCTAATTGTTTTGCCATGAGACTATTTTCCTTTGTCTCAGTCTAACATTAGTGTAATTGCATTTGAGTAACGGTTTGAACTGTGCCTTGTAAAACAGGATTTCAAAATGCTTTTTGCAACAGGAAAAATAAACTAGTCAAAAATTCTAGCACTATAATTGCCCTCTGCTTGGTTACCTCATGTGATTTTTAATCCTGTTTGTAAACAAAACAAGGACTTATCAGTTTATCCATATGACTAAGCTGAGCTAAATAGAAGATGCATTTTACATTGAAAATAGGATGTCACCTTGGGACTCAGACAAGGCAACTTGCAGAATATTGCTTCCTAGACATTTAAATCCAGATATTTGTGTGCTTTTGTTCTCTTTTTTATTGCTTAGCTAAGGTGAAATGTGGTTTAGAACTGAAAAATGTATTTATGGGTTTGTGTAGGACAAATGGGTCCAGACTTACATCTCTTGATGCTAGCCCACCTACCATTGTCAGCCTCACTGGATATGCCTGTTTTGATCCACACAGGATGTATCTGCTTTGTTTTTAAGCCAACCTCATTCAGCCCAAATTACCTCAGCTCTACTTCATGCATCTGCGTTGTAGCTGTAGCCTGTACTAAATCTGCCCACACCATGTGCTTTAGTTCTTTGTGCACTGTGTAATGTGGTTGTCTTCTAGAAACAACTCTTCTGATCACTCGTCTGTCTTTCTAGCTGCCTGTGGAAATGTAGCCCAGTAGTGGTGACGGCTGGAAGTGGCAGCTGTGACGTTACTGCTAACTAACCTAGCCTGCTATAAATATGTTCCAAACTCAGTGCAGAAGGGAAAGGAGTAATATCCTGTAAGGAAGGATTCAAGTGATCGCTTCCCTGAAATTTCAGTGGGCATCGGAGGCTTATGAGTAGGATTCAAGTGTAGGTGTTTGGTATGTTAGCCAGAAGCCAGGGCTAATTTTTTTGCATAAATATATAGTCTCACCTGGCCTGCATAAATTCTTCAAGTGGCTTGTTACAAAACTTAGCCACAAAGTGAATATCCTGGCAGCATAAGCTACTACTTCCTCTCCTCTTGCTCCTGGCTAAAAAGATACTGATTGATGGTCACTGAAGGAGATAATTTCCTTATAGCTGTGCTGATTCTAAGAGGCCAGCTGTGTTTAGGGCTGGCTTGGGCAGCTTAGGTTAGGGCTTGAGACTGTAGTTCCACAAATATTTGAGGTGACGTAACACATCACTGGTGCTCAAATGGGCAGGTTTCAGTCTGCATCCTTTCCTACTCTGCTTTCAACCCTACTTTCACCTCTCTTATCATGTTCTTGGCTTCACCTTCCTGCTCTTTTGCTTACGTGGGTCTGGCACTTGTTGAACCATTCTGTGGGCCAGATCAGCTCACTACCTGGAAAGCAATCTTTTTGCTGTGTTACATTTCTGCCTGTTTAATGAGTTTGCAGAAGAGCCTGGAGATCCCAAGTGTGGAAGAAAGGTGAAACAACAAGAATGTGCAATGGAGAGCAGGGAGATGGGAGAAGGGAGTAGGAACACTATCGGTTCATCTTTAGGCACAGAAATGGTAGTCAGAGTTTTAACCTGGATTTAAAGTGTGCCATAAATGCACCTGAGCTGAGTGAGTTATGCGTCTACATCTCTGGTAATCTAGGTTGTTAGTCTGTGTTGGCTTCAGTTCCAATTCACCAAGTGTGACCACAAAAATATTTCAAAGCTGGGGATAGGACCCTCAGGAACATAGCTGGAAATAATAATCCTGTTTATTTTGTTATTCAATTTATAATCTCAATAATCTTCCCAGTAACAAATGGATTGAAGTGCATTTTCTTCTACCATGATTTATGCTTTGAGGGAAGGTAATAATAAATAAAGGCGAACATTGCCATTTTGTCACCTGCAATTGTATGAGGGCCAGTGTGATGTTTCTGATGCCCCAAGAGAAACTCGGGCAGAGGTTGCTGGCTGGTTTCTTTTAGCACCAGAAGAGAAAACCTGTAATTAGCCCGATGATGTTCCCTGTGTATGTTAGTGAGATGCAGGGACTGGTATAGGAAGGGACAGAATCCCACTGCCAACTACTAGGAGCAGAAGAGGACAGACATCAGGGATTGCAATCTTTGCTCTCTTGCTCATATTTTGGCATTGCAGGTGGGCTACAGTCTGAATAATGAAGTGTTAAGATAAGGCATAAATGGTTCCCTGAGGTATAAACTTTTATGCCAAATTGCAAAGAAAGTACACAGCTGTATAAGCACAGTTTAGTGCTGTGGTTCAACACAGTTTGTGTAAGCATCTTTAAGCAAATCAGAAATGCAAATTATTTATGTATAGTTCATTGTCTGAGTTGCAGACTTCCTACACTTCATTGTAAAGTAAATATTTCCAGGAATGCTATAATAATATACACTTTTAGATACCAAAAGTGAGGAGGTAGCTGTGGAAGGAGTTAATAACCATGAATTTGCTAGGAATCAAGTTAGTTAAGAAACGCATTTGAGAGGATTAACATTGTTGTAGAAATTAGCGTTTGGAGAGATTGACTGGGGGAGTGTTGGGTTGAAGAATGTGAAAAGCAATTCAGTCCTATTGGGTTTGTCAAGCACAACTTGCTTCCAACCATGGCTCCATGAAGTGGAAAACACAGAGAAGAGCAGGTGCCACAAGATCACACTTGAAAAGTGTATCTGAGACGGAAAAGAGGAAATTCACCCATATCCATCCCGACTGTAAGGTAGGGCTCCGACTTGCCCTGGTTTTCTTCATCTTACTCCAACAGGCAGAGGGAACTGTACTGAGTAACTTGATTTAATGAAGCGTTTATGGCAATCCTTATAGAGAAATCTTTAAAACTGGTGTTCTCCCTGTTTAAGTCATCATGCTAACCCTCAGATGTGCAGGGGCTTTTACAAGTAAGTGCATTCTAAGCCCCAAGAATATATTGCTCCTACTTTGTACACATTTTTGGCAAATATGTAAGATGTGTAAGAAAGCAGGTGGCTTAGCGCTATCAGAAGCTCTAACCCCTGAGATGGAGAGGACTAAAAGTAGGCAGACAAATAAAGAGGGATGTTTTTTTCCAGTCTTGGGAGGGGAAGCAGAACGAAGTCTGTTTCGTTTCCATTTAGAGCTTAATTTGATCTGGTGAGTTTGGTTTTATTTTTTCTCCTTCTAATTTTAGTGCCAAGATATTAGTCTCCAATACAGTTTCTATTAAAATTAACAAGTTTACCTTGATGCCAGTGGAAGAGGGGAGGGCTCAATAGAACATGCAGAGCAGAACTAAATGTCTTTTTTATGTCTAGGAAGGACAGGCATAGTAAATAAAGGCCATGGAGACAGGTATACGTCAGTCAAACGTATACATCTTGGTAGTCCTGTCTCCCACAGTGATCCCTACCAAGGGCTTGTGAAGAAGACTGAAAAGCTGTATTACAGACAAACTAGCTCGGTCTCAGAACGTTTCTTTCCCTGTTCTTTGCTCACAGGTTGTGCGCTGCTGACAGCATTCCGCATTCGATGAGAAATAGCTAGCTGTTACATTGTTGACATGCACATGTCAAATTTTCTTGATTAGAATGAAGTGTATAGGCTTGTAGTTTTTGTTGGAATCCAGTTTGCAATTGTTTAAGGAAGATGCTCAAATATCAAACAGCTAAGAAGGAATCTGATCGTTTTGCAAACATGGGGAAAACATGTTTCTTTTTTCTTTTGTTTTGTAAAAGGATCATTGGACAGACTCAGACATCGGGATCAATTAAAAAAAGGCAACATGAAAGACGCTGAGAAGCCACGTGCAGGGGACAAATTCTGCTGCATTTCCAAGCTGAAGGTACATAAATATTTTAGCTATTTTGTATGAATACACAACTGTAATTTCTTGCACTTATAGTGGTTTGGTAGAAGTTACAGTCTAGACTAAATGAATGAATAAGCTCTCTTTCCTTACCCTTAATGCCTTAACTGAGGTCAAGCAAGTTTGTAAGCGATCACGTGTTGCTTTTTGTGTCCCTGTACTTTACACTCTGTGATGTGTTGGAGGTATATGACTGATTGCCCCTTTGAAGCTCCACTTCTGAATTTGTGTAATCCCCCTAGTCTGAAATGTTTACCATTCCTTCTTAAACCTGTGAAATGAGCCTTACGGGCTGTGATATAGCAGTAAAAATGGGCTGTTGATGTAAACTAGACTATTCAAGCTGTCAAGAAGCTCCATAAAAGGTTGTAAAATAGCTTGGTTTTAGTTCAGAGCCCAAATACATTACTTATGACTTTTGGCATTTGCAGCAGATATATTTTAAAATACTATTGGTATTTCATAAATATTTTTTTATTAAGAATGCTTAAGTTAAGAGGATTTGAATACTACTGCATATATTAATCTTTATTCTTTTACTGTCGACTAGATTCTTGTAAAAAGGACACACTATTTGCTCCTGTTTGAAATGACTTGTTCAGGGCTCGTGAGCTCTTCTGAGATGGGAGAGCAGATACTCGATGAAGTAATTTGATCAAAGGAAACGATCTTAATTCTGCAAGTAGTTTGTCACTCAGGAGAGCAAAAGGTGCAAAGAACTTTGCACCCTGGTCTGGCTGCAGGCTTATGCAGTCCTGCAGATGGCAATCTTGCAGCAGACACTCAGTGGGAGAGGCTGTGCTGTGCCTGTCTTGGCTGGGGAAATGGGGCTTAAGGTTTCTGAAGGTAGTCTTGATCAAAGGTGAAGAACAAAAAATATTTTTAAAAAAAATTTTTTTTTGGTTTAGTGAAGCCATAACTCTGTGGACAAGGATAGATGATGGGATTTACAGATACACTGGCGGAACAGAACTGTACACTTGTTTCACCTGGAAGCACACCTTTGATGGGGGAAATAAACATGGAGTATTCCTAAATACATAATTCTGAATTCTTTATGCATTGTCCTCTTTCCTTCCTAGGTATTTCTGCTGGCACTATCACTTGCATATGTGGGTAAAACAATGTCTGGTGCTTACATGAACAGCATGTACACACAGATAGAGAAGCAATTTAATATTCCAGCTTCTTTAGTGGGCATCATTAATGGAAGCTTTGAAATTGGTAATCACTCATTTTAATATTTCTTATTATTTGAAAATATAATATGTTGGTTGAACATGTATTCATAACTTTCCTGTCCATAGCAATCTGTGAATTACTGTATGGTGATGATAGTGACCAACTTTATCCTGCCATTTCAGCTGGTATTCACATATTTAGTGTCTTGGAAAGTAGCAGGACAGCTTAAATTAGGAAGTTTAGCATTAAAAGCTGGTTCAGCTAATTTCTGCGCTATTGTAAGACATGACAAAGCAACTAACAAAATAGAACTAGTTTATGAGCTTTGTATTGAATCTTTGTGAACAAAACAGAAAGATGTTATAAATTTTGTTTGAATTTAAGCTCATATTTAGCATTTTACAGTTCATTTAATCAATAACCTCACCGTTGGTTGGAACAGATTGTCTCCTTACTCAAACTCAATAGTATCTAAAGATTTTGTATCTGTACAACTGTAAAGAAAGTTGACCCTTACCTTACCTATCAGTGACAAGCTTGTGTCATGTCATTGCCAAAAAACCCAAACGAAAGGCTTGGTAGCTTCAGACACATCTAAATAAAGATCCTCAGTGAATGTGTTTTATATCCTTAAAATCATAATATGGATCTTTATTATCCCTGGGTCAGCTGAGGAAATGGTATGCACAGGCTCATGTACTGATTGGGAGGGGAGACAAGGCTCCTTCTCCCCCTTTTCCTGGTCTCCTATATGTGCAAAAAGAAGAAATTACTGTTGACATTGTGCTGCTGCCTGCAAAGCAGCTCCAGTTATGATAGAGAAGGAATACCCAGAATATACTCTTGCTTTTGATAAGGAGACTTTAAGAAATAAGAAATGGCCAAGATTAATGACGTGGTGTGTAAATGGCCTAATATTTTAAATAAATTATCCTCTCATATGCACTTTTCTGTAACCAGTTGTGGTATTCTTATCTCCAAGGATGTAAAATAACTGTGAATAATCATATTAATATTTTAAATTATTAAGAGGCAGTGTACGTGAGAGATGTAAGGAACTTATTAAGACCATGTAATTGTACATCCTCAAGTGTCATTCAAACCACTGGTTCAATACAGCCTGTCTAGCAATCATACATTAAAAAATATGTTATCTTCTTTCAGAGCATGACGCTCATCACTCAGAGACATGGTTTTGTTCTTTTGACAAAACGATCACAAAATTAGTAGGTGTATGATTACTAAATTATTATTTTTATGGGGCCTGATTCATAACATGAAGCTTGATTCTTTTCCTAGTTGCATAGCAATAAATGAAGAGTAGAGAAATTCAGCTGATGTGAAGTAGAAAGTGGAGGAGAAAAGAATTAAGATTTTTAGCACATTTGTATTTTTAAATGGTACTAGATACAAAAACCTATAATTTTTTATTCCTCTCAAACTATCACTGAAACTGATATTAATTTATTATTCCCTTTTTCTCTGTATATCATCTTGTGTTTATTATTTTTGGTATGAAAACACATGCACATATACTTCTGTATTTTCCCACACTTTGCAAAATAAAATATTGTAGGAGAATAACATCCTAAGCCAGCTGTTATTCTGCAGCCCCTGGGCCTGGTCTCTATGTAAAATTGTGGGAATATTTTTCTCTACATAGATGCAGTCAAAAATCTCTTTTGCCATGATCTCTTTTGCATTCTGTCTTCTATTTTCCTGTTCTTTCCATGTGATGTAACTCTCCCAGAAAAAGATCACAGATAGGAGGGAATTACTTAATCATTTAGGCAGTTCCCTGTCTAGTTACAGTTTTTACAATACAAGAGAAGTACCAGATGTTGAGCTAACAAGATCTACTCAAATTTGCATTGTACTTTACATCTTTTGAAGGATGCTGTGGTTTGTAGATATGAACCAGGTTCTTTTTGCAGGCAACTTACTGCTGATAGCATTTGTGAGTTACTTTGGAGCTAAGCTTCACAGACCCAGAGTAATTGCTTTGGGCTGCACAATTATGTCATTTGGATGTCTTTTGATATCACTTCCTCATTTCCTGTTTGGAAGGTGAGTATATGGCTTATCTCACAGCAGCTTCTGTGGTCCTTACCTTGCCTTAATCCATAGCTTTTCCCACTGAAATAATCTTCCCTTCCCTTCCCTTCCCTTCCCTTCCCTTCCCTTCCCTTCCCTTCCCTTCCCTTCCCTTCCCTTCCCTTCTCTTTCTTCCTTGTACAATCCCTTGTGTGGACTCGCTGAGGAAAGAGTGGCCTGTGGTACTGTCACATTACACTACTAGCTCTTATCTGCTTGGATGGGCAATACAAGGTGATTTTTAAAGATCTCTTTGATCTGGAGCCTGGATGACAGATCATAGCTGATCGCTGTGTTGGCAAGGCCTTTACAGACCATTATGATTCTCTAACCACTTTTTCGCTATTTTTGCTTGTCTTAACAAAATACTAATTTAGGCTTGCCTATATTTCAATCAGTGGGATATCTTTTGAGAAAAGAAAATCCTCTCATCTTGTCATGCCCGATGTGATATGACTCTGCCAGCCTTGGTGGCACTCTCTGCTCAGGGCGTAGACGGCATTAGAATGTAAGAAGAGTAGGAGAGAAGATGATACAGAGTGTTTCATTAAGGTGTTTCACTAACTTCTCCTGAAGCATCTATTACAAGATTATATTAGAGGCTAGATAAGTCTGGATAAGACACTGGGTAGGTTCCCTGCTACAGTTGCTTTTTTCCTAGCCTGATGTTACTGATGCTCAGTTAACTTGTGAGGTGGGTTTCCTTTTTCCTATAGCTACACACCCTTCTTATAGGTAGTTCATTACTGAAGTACAGATTTATTGGGTATTTCTAATGTATTTCTTCTTAACCTATACATGCTTTTCTTTGATTCAAACAGGTATCATATTGAAAGCAGTATTTCACCACAGGAGAATTTTTCAGTCATGCCTCTGTGCTTTGTTAATCAAACCTTATTGTCTTTACCTACAGAGGAACCATCAACAGGTATGACTCTTCCTATATCTACTAAAACTTTTTCCTCAGTTTTTATAGTTTTTAAGTAAATAGGATTTTAATTTTTTTTAGCAATTACTTCAGGGTCCTGCTTTTGATCAGTACTTCTTGCAAGCTTAAAAACTAGTGGTCAGAAAATTTCCTGTCCTTCTTTTTCTTTAGTCTGTGACTCCAGAGCTGTAGCTATTTTTCATGAAGTTTTCTTAGTATCTGAACAGCTCGGTGAACATCCCTGTCAGTTCGCTTTGGGGAAATATAACACCAGGTTATTCTCACAGATGTTCTTCTTTTTGACTTGAAATTCTATGATACTGTAAGGAGGTGGGAAATGTATTTGCACAATGGGTAAAAAGCATCGGGATGCTTTTTCATGGTACCACACAAGAAATAAAAGAATGAGACGTAGAAATAGAGCAAAAAAGTGGATCCCACTTCCTTTTAGAGAAAAGAGAAAATAGTTTAAACTAGGCTGAAACTTAGCTGGGAGACTGAAACATGTATGTGCACTAGCAATCTGCATATAAAGTAACTACTATGAAGGCAGAGGACTCAGAAGCAACTATTAAATGATCACACACACAAAAAATGGTCACTCACATAGGGGATGGAATAAATTTTGTGAGTCTTTGGCTACCTCAAAGGGAAGCACTTAGTCTGAACCACCTCTTTAGGCTCCCTTGATAGTCAGCCAAAGGGGAATACAGAACTCTTTCAGAGTGTGTCCCTTGCTGTAAGGACATTCATGCTCTTTAATTTAGGGTGGCTCAGATTACCTCCTGGATGCTTCTACTGACTGCTGGAAATTTAGATGATTGGTGGATAGCAGAAGTTAGGTGAGATGAATCCCACAGTTAATTGTTATATTTTGTGATGGTGTTCCATCAATGTGTGCTAAAAGTGAATCACACTGCTGGAATATTGTATGTACACAGTGACATCAAACCATAGTGGTGTTGTACTGTAGTTTTCTTTGTCTCCATTTAGTAATGGATGTGTCTTCCAAGCTTTCTAAGACTGCATGTCACTTGAGGCATCAATTTTTCCATCTTCACAATGAAAAGTTGAGAAAATTGAATACCTAATAGCACCCAGTATTAATCTTTCCCTTGAAGATTAAAGATACTGTTTTTTTCATTTTATAAATGAACAAATTAAGGGTATAAGTATGTAAAGCATTTTCTTCTGAATTACATAGCCATTCGATGTACACACTAGAACCCACAGGTCCTCAAGCCTATGACTATACTTGGATAAGGTGATTGTTTCCCTATTAGTTTATGGACAAGCAAAACTGTGACATTCGTACGTATGAGCCCTTCTCTTGTGTGATACAAAAACTAGTTTGAATTTGACCACATCTGCATGTGGATTGCTTCACCTGTGTTTGCTGACAGCAATCTGACCTTGACAGAGGAGATCCTGGATTGGTCTCTGAACAGTAATGCTTTCCTTTGGAAAGCCATCAGTTGCTGCTAACAAAGCCAGCATTTATTTGTTAATAAATCGGCACTGAGAAGTCTCAGCATGACAAAGTGTGTCACAGACAACAGTGGAATCTGAAGCAGACTGCATGGGATGAATAAATCCAAGGTCGGGGAGAGGGAGAAAGTACTAAAGGTCATAATAGTTTCTGATATAACTGTCTTGATGTGGGACAAACAGGATTGTGCTGCAGCACAGCATTCTTCAACTGAGTTATGTAGCAGGACAGATGTGACTAAATGAGAGCTAGATCCTCAGATAGATTCAGCAGGCTAGCCAGATATATTGTTATGGATCTTGATTTTGCTTGAGAATTATATAAATGTCACGGATAGTCAGACACTTCCTCAGAGCAGTACCCAGATGAGCAGATTGCAGGCTATGTTCCAGTGGCTGGCCTCTCAGGGGCACACTGGTCTTCTGAGTTACAAAGTATGATGGAGGTAGAAAACCTTTCTGTTACATTTGGTGACACGTGCCTAGTACGGTAGAATTTGTACGTTATTTGCCAAATCAGAATTTGCATTGTCCTCAAGATGTCCCAAACCAGAAATTCAATACCTGAACAGGTAGCATCAGGACAGATGGAATTTCTGGATAGGGAGGTCATTGATATGCAAGGCAAAAATTTGTAGTGGTAGAGAACGGAACTTTGAGGTAAGGGTCTAAGCTGGGGTTTCCAGGTGGTGAGGACTGTTGTGTAGAGTGCTGGTTGAAGATACCAGCAAACAGCCAGTGATTTAGACACAGACAGATTGGCTTTCCATGTGCTTTTCTGCAGAATTTTGAACACCTCATTTTCACCTCACTGTGAGATCAGGAACTCTTCTGTTTTATTTCAGACAATATTCTTTTAATCAAATGACAATGTATGGGTTTTATGCAACAATTACCTGAATCACTGCAAGAGACTCCTGAATTTCGGAGAGATGCTCATACTGGTTTTGCTAGCCCACTCTTCCAGACTGTCCAGGTCTCTCAGTAAGATGGCTCTTGCTCCCGATGTGTCCACCTTACCACCCAGTTTGGTGTCATCAGCAAACTTTTTGAGAGTGCTTTAAATCCCATCATCCAGATCATTTATGAAGGTGTTGAATAGTGTGGGGACAAGTATCGGTCCCAGCTGTGACAAGCTGCCAGCCCAAGTAAAAGCCATTGATCACCATGACTGTGAGCCAATTTCCCACCTATCTTTCAGACTGTCCATTCAGTCTGTATCTTGCCAGTTTGTCTAGAAGGAGGCTATGGGAAACAGTGGCAAATGCTTTGCTGAGGTCCAGGTAAAAAGCACTCACTTTCCTTCCCATATTGACAGAAAGTGTTACTTTGTTGTATAACAGAAGGTGATCAGGTTAGTCAGGCATGATTTTTCATCCCTTCATCGCTTATGTTCAGGGGTTGTCTTCTCTTCACTGACATGAAAATGGCAGTTTTGATGAGGGAGATGAGTAAAGGGAAGGGCCTAGGTCATAGTTGGACTGCCAAGTGGTTGGACAATGGAGAGGGAAGGAATTTAAACTCTACTCCAGCAAGTGCAACAGCTTCTTCCAGTTCTGAAGTCTTTCAAATATCACAACTGCTTATTTCCCTGTTTTACAGGACAGACCTACCCACCAAAGTTTAGTTAATTATTTGTCTGTAGAACTCAATTAATAGTTAGAATTAAAACGTTAATTCTGGCTTCTTATTTTATTCACAGAATGTGAAAAAGAGCCTGGATCCTCACTATGGATATTTGTGATGGTTGGAAACATAGTACGAGGAATGGGTGAAACTCCCATCATGCCTTTAGGCGTTTCATATTTGGAGGATTTTGCCAAAGCAGAGAATTCACCTTTCTACCTGGGTAAATCTACCCTATTGTGATAACTCCCACCCCCAAACACACACACATATCAACAAAAGCAAAAGGGGGTTATCGTCACTCACTTCAGTCTAATAAAGGAAAAGACAGACATTACTGCCTCATGAAAATAATAACGTTGTAGAACTTGTAATATAACTAGAGATTAACCTGTTGAAATGAGGCCATTTTTCGGTGCAAATGCCTATTCAGCAGAGCTGTCTTAAACATATATAACAATTCCAGGGAAATTCTGATGTCCAGGTTCTAATTTAGTATGGTTTGTCCTTTTCATACTTTAGGATGTCTACAAACAGCAACTGTAGTCGGCCCATTCCTTGGTTTATTGTTGGCATCATTCTGTGCACAACTGTTTGTTGATCTGGGATCAGTAGATGCAGGTAACGGATGAATATATAAAATCTTACATATACATCAGTAGGCATGATGGTGTATTCATCAGCACTAAAAGATGTTTTCTTGCTAATATGAGGTGTCTTAAGTTTATCTGAGTCTCCTGGTGTTTCTTTTAGAATGAAAAATCTGTGTGTAATATTCAATTCAATAAAAGGCCTGAATTCACACATACACAAATGAATCTGCATATAAATTATTTGATGAACAATTGTGTCATTCGCCTTAACACAGGAAAGGACTAGAATTAATTTAACGCAAAACACTGAAATTAACCAGAAAATTAGCAACATTGGAAAAGAAGACTGAAGACTATTCTCTTCCATCAGTCTGGTTTTAAGAATCTTTAAAATGCTTTTAATATATCACATGTCAGGGATGACTACGAAAACACACAGTGACAGCAAAGAATGTTTCTGAACTAATATAAAATTTTCTTTTCTTTTTTTTTTTTCTTTTTTTTTTTTAAATAGAGGACATAACCATAACAGCTACTGATGCCCGCTGGGTTGGAGCCTGGTGGCTGGGTATTTTGATTTGTGCATCACTGAACCTTCTTGCGGGAATACCTTTTTGGTTTTTGCCCAAGTCACTTGTGAAAGAAGGAGAAACCAATGAACCTGAGGAGACCAGTAAAAATAGTTTAGTAACATTGCAAGAAAATGATACAAATGAAGCCAAACAGACCATGTATGAAATCACTAAAGGCAAGTTATATTGTATGTTATTTCCTTAATTTAGTCCTTAGGGTGTGATCTATGTCTGTGTATTTTTGTAAGTAAAGATGGGTCCAATGTATGAAATGCATGCTCTGTTTTTCATCTCTCTGTAGTTCAAAGGATTTGCACAGGGATCTAGAACGGCTCCTTGCAGAGGACGAAAGCTAATTCCATAGATCCAGGATATGAATTCACTCCTTTCCCCTTCATGCATTTCAGGTGTATGTAGATCTGGATCTTTTCTTCCTGGTAGAGTGTTAATGTACTGAAATCTGGTTAAGAATTTTAACACCTCAGTGAGGTGTGGACATGTTGCAGATACTAGTTGCTTGTGCAACTGTGCAGAAAAGCAGAAAACCAGCACAAATCTTGTGCATTCCTTGAGTCAAAGCCACAAAAGGGAATTGACAGGTGCTTAAGTGTCTCATAAATGTTTAATGGCTGTTGAACAAGGATCTATTTGACCTAAATTTATTTGTGTTACTGTTGGCAACATTCACATCTGTGGTCTTTCAGATCTCTACATCTGTAGCAAGCTATTTTTTTCCTTCATTTTTTTGTACTAGTTGGGAATGTAAATGGATAAAATGTGTCAAAGGCTATGTTCTTTGGAGTAGTCTCATGATTCTGTATAGCCAGCTCAGGGCAACTTGACAGGATCTTTGTCTTCAGAAAGTAAGTGTCAAATGCCAGCTACCTCTCCGTGGTGTTTCAAGCTGAGTCCTGCAAATTCACCATGCTCGGAGTGAGTACTCAGCTCTTGGCTGATACTGCAACTTCACTGTGATAAACCCGGCATCTTTCTCTGCTGCCATGTAGCCTTAACTGAATCCACAAATACAGGTTTGTTCTGGTCAGAAAAGTTTCCTAGCTCAGACTGTGGGTTCTAGTACTCCTGAGTCCCTTCAGAGCTCAAGTTTTCATCATCTGACTCAGTTAAGGACCATTTCTGTTTCCCTCTTACCCCCTCAGCTGCACTGAACATTGGGTGATTAATTTCATGAAGCATCACACTAACATGTTACATTATTTCATTCCAGATTTCATCCCGTTCCTCAAGGCTCTGTTTTGCAACCCAGTTTATATGTTATTTATATGCATAACTGTGTTACAGTTCAATGCCTTCATTGGCATGATATCCTTCATGCCCAAATACTTGGAACAGCAGTTTGGAAAATCTGCATCAGATGCCATCTTTTTAATTGGTACGTTTGCATTTTGCTCTGTTCTGTTATACCAAATAGTGATGTCTCTAAGCAAATTCTCCCTATTTTTATATATATATATTCCTGTGCACATGTATACATATACATATATATAGTAAGGACAAATGCTTCTATGAGAGATTCACACTATGAAGAATTTCTAAATGATCACGCATTTTCTGCTAAGCATCTCCTAATTTTCTGTGCAGAATTTTATAGTCTACTTCCCATCTTTTGAATTGGCCCAGAAAGTTCAGCTGATGTGAAACTTGCACCACTGATCTCAAAGAGGTTATGCTAAGTTACACATGCAGAACTCCATTGAAGGAAAGCACTGACCAAATAGCTGTCTTTTTTTGTCTCTTCTTTATTAGGTTGTCTTTTTTTATGAGTGAGAACAAGGTGTTCATGCACTAGGAAGTGATAACAGCAAGTAGTTGCAGCACAAAGCAAATATCCTGAAACTCTAGGAGTCTTTCTATGGTTCCACTTTATCATGTCTTAAATTCTCATTGTTCCCTTGTTTAACTCTAGCAACTTAATTGGACTAGAATTTATTTAATCATTATAGAAGAATCATCTTACTTCTCTTCCTTAACTCAGTGCTCATCTTGCACAGTAGCTGCACTGTTTTCTTTAAAAACTGCCACACAGCATGTCCCAGACTTTTCGAGTATTACTATTGCTCTCTGTTACCAGTGTTTCCAAGCTGGGCATCAGAAGGCATGTAACTATCATACATCTCGTATGTGTTGCATTGACAGTGCACTGCTGGGTTGTTTTGCAGACATTTTTCTGTATTGAAATATATGATACATTGAGAGGATCCAAATTCAGGTTTAATAGTCTTCCCTTTTGGTCACATTCTCTGTGCCCACCCACAGTCAAATATTGCTGGAGAACCAGCATTGCCTTGAGCAAAGCCAACCAAATCATATGATGCTTGTGTCAAAACACTTCCAAAACATCTCTGAGTCAGTTTTTACTTCATTAAAGTACGAAACAGCAAAGAATCGTGAAGGCATGTTCAGTAATCTTATAATAACACTGGAAGTCTGTTCCTCCTTTTCGGGATGCTGAATGTGCACCGAGATGTGCTCCACTAGCTTATCTTCCTGTTGATTTTCTCTCTCAGCTAGGGAGGCTGTATTGAAACCCTACTTTTCTCTTTTTTTTTCTCCTTTTCCTTTTCATTTTCCTTTTCATTTTCCTTTTCATTTTCCTTTATTCCTCTCCTCTCCTCTTTTTTTCCTTTTCATTTTTCCTTTTTTTCCTTTTTTTCCTTTTTTCCTTCATGTTGGACCTGGATTGCAACTTGAAATGGAAATTTTCCAATTAATCATTTCAGTCATACCCTCTAGCTTGCTCTTCAAGTAGTTCCTAACTGCTGCTCACTTCAGCAGGTGTTTTAGATGTGCAAGAGAACTAGTAGAGACCCATTTCCGAATGTAGTTAAATTATTCAGTCACAGGCACTATGTGAGTCTTTGCCAAACACAGCCTTCCCTTATGAGTAGCTTTGTTCATCTCCCTTATTTTAACATGAAAGTTTCACTTGTTTAAATAGGTGTTTACAACTTACCGGTTATATGCGTTGGGTATTTTTCTGGAGGCTTACTAATGAAGAAATTCAAGATAAATATCTATCAGGCTGCAAACATAGCATTTTGGGTGTCTTTACTGGAATATCTTCTCTACTTTGCTGCCTATTGGACTGTCTGTGATACTTCACCAGTTGCTGGCCTAACAGTTTCCTACAAAGGGTACGTTCTTCAAGACAAAAGAGGACTTAAGTGTTAAGACACTGAAATTATTTTTTTTGGTCAAGGATCAGACAGGGACTCCATAGCTTTGCAGCATTTTAGTTTCATGATCTAAATTCCCAACACTTTTTACTTGCAAGAGACAGTAGGTCTATCTTCTGTTATCCCAAGCTAGCAATATAACCATGATAGCCACTCACTCACCCCTGAATAAGGGAGAAAATCAAAAGGGAAGGGAGAAACTTAGATTGAGACAAACACGGTTTAATAAAATAACAAAATACTAATATACTACTAGTAAATATAGATACAAAATAGAAATAGAATAGAAAATAAAAGATAATGTAATTCCTCACAAACTCCATCTGCACCGAGCAGCCAGTCCCAGGCAGCAGCACCTGGTTCTGAACAGCTGATCCCAGAGAGAGAAAAAAGGTAAAAAGGCAGAAAGGCCCAGAGGCCTCTTGAAACAGCAGGATGGCAAAAGGCCGAACCAAAGAAACTCCCGGACAGAACTCCCTTCAAGGGGTCTCCATCCCGACTACGACCAAATGAGGAAAAAAGTTAGCCGGAAGATCCCAACAGCTTAAATATGCAGCATGACACTAATGGGATGGAATAGTCTCATTGACCACTCTGGATGTCAGTCAAGCTCTGCCCAGTCCCTGCCCTGCTTCCTCACTGCCTCACACCTGTGGGCAGAGCACTCCCAACCATCCTTGGCTCTCAGACCAGAGCAAATAAAAACATTAACTCTGCCCCGGAGTGTTATCTCTTGTTCTCAAACTAAGTCCAAACAATGACTGTGCTAGCTATGAAAAAGAAAGGTTTCTAACTGCATGAAGGAAAATTTACTAGTTTTCAGTCAAACCAGCAACTGTTTTAAACAGTAAAGTGTATTAAAAAAATATTAACATCAAGACTCATGCAATTGCATGTCCATATCAATTCTTTTACTCATATAATTATATATTCAAGTCATGTAACTGAGGGTAAAAATAAGAAGTTGTTGATTAAATTAGGCATACATGAATGCAAAACCAGAATTACGGAGGGACAAACCCCTTTATATTACACTGGTTTACTGGAATTTGGTTGCTATCAAGTTATCAGAGGGTATTTCATCTGCAGTTTCATGATTTGGAGGCTGCTGTTAATCATTGGGAGGGATTGTGTGTTTGTAAAATCCACATGTAGGTATAGATGTAATGTTTATAGACAATCAAGAACATACGTGCCATAGATGTGAAAAATGCTGTAGGGTATGCATACCTATCTATAAATTGATAATATAAATAGAATATGATTAATATAATATAATATATTGCAATATAATATCCTGTAGAAAGATAGAAGTGAATGACTCCGGGATAGGAGCATGTAGGATTGAGTCCTGGATCAACACTTGAGCTAGAATAGAATCTTAAGCATTGCAAAGAGTTACTGTAGGTATTTCGTTACTGAACTATTTATTCATCTTCTAAATATATTTCAGAACAGAGCAAGTTTCATATGAAGAATATACTCTACTTGCTGGCTGCAACAGGGATTGTGATTGTTCACTGAAAACATGGGACCCTGTTTGTGGCAACAATGGAATCACTTATGTGTCGCCTTGTCTTGCTGGGTGTAAAGTCTCAAGAGGAACTAGAAAAAGTGTGGTAATGCATACATTTTACTGTGCCATAACTGTGAAATATAGTAGATGAGAAATATCCATATCGATATAGGGTGGGAAACATCCATACGTGTACATTCAATTGGACATATAAGGTGATAAATAGAGTTGAACAAATTCATTGAATGGGAACATAAGTTCCAAACTAAATACGAAAATTAGTTTAAGTTTAAATTAAAGAGCATAATGAAGAAGCCTCCTTTTCTTCTAATAATCAAAGGAATCTTAAATGCTCAAAATGGAGTGAGAAATTCTTCTCAAGGTGTTGCCACTTGGTAACCTGAGTACACAAGAACATTTCAGCCAAATTGAAAATCCATATCATGGGCTTAATGATCTCTTTAAACAAGGGGCCGGGTATTGTAGAACTTTTATTATCTTAATTAATAGTACCTTTTTCATTAACAAATTATAAGTTCTAATTAGATTGAAAAATCATAAAAAATAATGAATTAAATAAAACCTCAGATTATACATATTTGAGAAAGCCCCTGTACTTTACAAATATTTTAGAGAAATATAAGATGATAGTAAGAGCCAGACACTGATGCCCTTGTTCACCTTGACTGACATTTGAAAGCCCTTCTTCTGGCAATAGGCTCAGTGATTTTATTAGAAGCATGTGTTTGAGTGAGAAAATTGCAACCCAGCCTCAACCAAACATCTCTGGTTTCTTCTCTTCTGGCATATGAGACACCACACGCTAGATTATGAAAAGGTGGGTCAGGCCTATTGGCACTGGAAGGACCACATAACCAAGCTGAGCTGGGAAATATGGGGGCTCTCTTAATCACGGCTTCTGCAAGGATGCAGAAGCACAGTCCCAGCTGCATAACAGGATCACAGCTCCCTCCTGCTAACTCCATGTGTCACATACAGACGGTGGTTGGACCTGTGCCTGGCAGACTGTGAGAGGAGCCGCGGTGCAGTGCTGCACGTGTGTAACATGCTCAAGTGCAGGAGAGAGTGAGCTAGGTGCCAACTGTGCGAGTTTCACACTTGGTCTGTGAGTTTTGACAAGTCTGTGTGATTAAAATACTCTTTTGACAGGTATTTGAAAACTGCACCTGTGTTGCAGCCTCGGGGTTTTCATCTCAAAATGTCTCTGCAATTCTGGGCCAGTGTGATGGAGGAGAAAACTGTGACAAGATGCTTCATTATTTTTTAGTATTGTCATTAGTCTGCAGCTTCATTTATTCCTTAGCAGCCATGCCTGGATACATGGTCTTAATAAGGTACAGTAAAATACCCTTAAGAAACCTACTGAACTTTTTATTCTGAGGTCAAACACCCACAGGAATTAAAAGCGTGTTAGTTTGTGTATGGAGAGAGGAAGGATAGAAAGATCTTATGTTATTTCTGTGCTGAGTTAAGGTTTAGTGTTGTGCCAGCTTCACAACCTGTTGTTACTTCTGGCTATCAGCTGTACCCTAAATTAATGTAGGACTGCTGAGTCAGTGCACTGAGATACTGAGATCTGTGTGATACCCATGTGTTTATTGCTCCCATCAACATGATGTTGATTAAGGCACAACTGTCTTGCACTTTTTGCTGGCCTCAGTCCAAGTGGAAGATACCAGGACAAAACCTTTTTCTTTTGTGATTTGGCAGTCTTAGTTAAGGAACTCCATTAAACTTCACCTAATGAGGGTAACGAATTCTTTCAACCAATGCTCTAATTAGAATGGTTTGGGCCTAATGTGATGAAGAGTTTGATTTAAAAAAAAAAAAAGAAAAAAAAGGTAAACAATTCATATTAATGTACAATGTAATTATCATACAGGTCTCTAAAGCCTGAAGAAAAGTCATTTGGAGTGGGTATCCATGGACTAGCTTCAAGAGTATTTGGTAAGAAAAGCTCTAACACACTTCAGAAGCACAGTTAGGTCTGATCTAGGGTTAGATAAGGATCACATCAGGGCTGTGGGCATGGCACAGGAGTGCAATTCTATGGAGTGCCTTCGATCAGGAAGAATTTGGTGTTTTTTTACAGATCTAGGCAGCATGACAAATGAGAATGGCTTTCAGTTTGCATTTTTTTTTTATACTGGGTAATAGGGTGATTACATCTGCTGCTTGTCTGAAAGCCATTTTGCATTCCTTCACTCTTGTTATATGTTTATTGAACACAACACTCACTCTCACTGATAAAACATTGAATTTTGAATAGGAATCACAGTCTATATTGTAGCATGTATACATTGCTAAAGAGGCAACAGGAAAGAAAAATCTTTGTTAAGGGTAAGTGGATAAGGAAGAAGAGAGAACATAAGAAATACAGAGAACCTGGTTCATGCTGCAAGAGGACAGGGCAGATGGAGTAGGTGAGAAACAGTGTAGGTTCTACAGTGTATGTGCTAATCAGAAAAAGTATGCTATTCACAAAAATGTTGCTAATATCCTTTTTAGCTGGAATTCCATCTCCCATTTATTTTGGAGCTTTGATAGATACCACTTGCTTGAAGTGGGGTACCATGACTTGTGGTGGAGAAGGAGCATGTAGGATGTATGACATTGTCACATACAGGTATATTTTCTACTTTATTTTCATTTCTCCTTCTTACTGTTTTATTACATGCATAGAGATATAATTGCATGCTCTTTATCTTTTCCTAGTAGACAAACTGCTCCTGTGTTAGAGATTTGACACGACACTTTACTTTGGCATTGGCCTTATTTGTCAAGTGCAATGTTTGCCACAGATGTTGGAGCATTCTTTAAACAGAAATGTTTGGTGCCATAATTACATTCACTAGTGGCCTTTCATGAGAACAGACCTTAAAACACTGATAAAAAAAATAATTAAAGCAGTAAGCCCTTGTTGGAAAAATGTCAGATGTTTAATGGCTGACTATGCAATATATTTGAGCAGAAAATGGTTGAAATAGTACTTGAATTCAAATAAAGGAGAAATTTATAGAGAAGATATGGTTACCTGAGTTGGAAATTGGCCCGGCATACTGTGCTTCATGCTTTTGTAGTCCTTCAAGGAGCACTGTGGGAATTTTGAAAAAAAGTCTTGTTGAACTAATGGTCTTAGGCTGATATCTTTTAATACTGTGTTGAGGTTGATTTGGAAGAAGAATCTTAGCTCATGAATACCCAGTTTTACCCAGGTGGCCTGAGCTGCCCTTTTCAGGGCTGTCTCCTTCCCCTTAGGAGAAAGCCATAAGGGTACCAGGTGGCAAACTTCACTGGCTAAATTAGTTGCCTGAACTTGAGTGATGTAAAGAGCCATTTCGCTGAACCTGACATATTCTCCATTCTCATACTGATTCCTCTTCTGTGAGATCCAAAAGGATCAGGGCACAACCTTTAGAGCAGCTGGGCAACTGTCGCAAAACAATGTATGCTGAATAGTTTTGATATTTTTTCATGAATTATAAATTTAATGACGCTCATCCTTTATTTCAGGTGGCTCTATCTTGGCCTGCCAGCATTATTACGTGGAGTGTCCTATATCCCAAGTGCAATAATTCTCCTAATTTTAAAGAAGAAACTTAAATCTGAAAACCAAGTCTTATTAAATGCACCGGTAGAAATGCAGAATAAAGTACAAGAAGCATTGAAATAGCATTTCAAAGCAGGACATATTGCGAAAAATCCTTGCAGTGTAAATTTTGGATATATCCTTGTGAAAGATTTCATACCTTAAGAGATTAATAGAGATTAATAGAGTTACACCTAGTTGTACCCTAATTATATTATAAAAGCATCAGTTCATAAACAGAAGTTACAGGAAAAATGTGTTTGGTGCAAAAGAACAAGGAGCAGACATATGAAAACTTACGACATGATGGGTTTGAGTTGTCTGAGCAAAGGTCTATGAAGCAGAAACATATGTTTTCAGTCCTGGTTTCACTGAAGATAGGGAGAGCTTTGCAACTGACTCCAGTGATGCCAGATTTCATCCTGGAATTCTCTGATGGCTTCTGCCATAGCATCTCTCATTGACTGTAGACAGGATTTGTAACTTCTTTGGGCCTGACTTTTCCATAAGTTTATTTAATTATACTATTAGTCCTTTCAGGCAGGGACTGTTTGTTATTCTGCATAGTGTAGGTCAGGGGTGTCAAACTCATTTTCACCGGGGGTCTGTATAAATGTAACTACTCCTACAGTAGGAGTAGGAGAGTCCTAAAATTACATTCGGCCCTTTGAAGGAAACCGCGAGGCTGATGTGACCCCTGGTGAAAATGAGTTTGACACCCGTGGTGTAGAGGGTCAATATATTGGCAGCCTGGTTTATGACATAGCCTGGGTGCTGCGGTAACAATAAGAAATTAAAAAAAAAAAAGAAAAGAAAAAAAATTTTAAAAATGCAATGTTATGGTGATGTTTTAAAGTTTAAATAGAGCATGGACAAGGAAAAGTATCAGGATTTGTTACTTCAGTTGCATTCACTCAAGAGGGGAATAACTCATACATTGAGCATGATAGAATTATACTTGTGAGCATTTTGCCCATCGTATTGCTGTCTGCTAAATTGTATACCTTCTCATGTCTTGTCAAATTATTTTTGAGTGGTACATAACCGTAATCATCCATGTGCTCTTCCTGATCTTTGTCCAATTTTTATTTCTCTCAGATGTGATGCTACAATGAATGTAATATCCATTTGGGGTTTGCTGACAGTGAGCTGTTGCCCTAGGGTGGCTGAAGTATCTCAGGAAAAGACTCTGAATGTCTCAGGGGAAAAAAAAATACAGAAATCCCTGCTGATAACGGTATATGTCACACGAGGTGTATCTTTGATTGAATATAGTGCATCCATCTTTAGCTTCTAGACTGGAACTGCCATGTATTTAGGTCTGTCTGCAGGTGACCATGTGATAACTTCTCAAGCCCTCTTATTACAGCTGTTGAAAATAAAAAAGCCCCAACCCTCCTGATTATTATTCCCTTCTGCGTAAGGAACAGAGGGAGCTTCTGGAAATATATCATAGACCAGTGCTCCAGCACTTGCAAATGTTTCCTACCCATTTAATCTGTATGACTCAGACCTACTCTTGTTTTATCCATCTGAGACCTTCTGCAGCTACAGAAAAATGGGAAGGATATTTCCCTAAAGTAGTTACATTAATAAAGTTATATTCCATTTTATTTTAAGGTGTCTTATTAACACCGTATGTGTATATGTTTGGAGTTGCTTCCTGCCGCCATGGAATCAATGATAAAAGATCCATTTCTTCCCACATAAGTAGGAACTCAGCTCCAGAATTTAAAGTTTTTTCAAATACAGGAGATCTTCACAATTAATTCTTTAGAAAATATATGTCACAGCCCCTTCTTCCCTTTGCACTGGATGATAGAGCTGAACAGGTATAAAGTGAGGAAGGGGAATAAAAGAATAAGCAAACATGATGCAGCTTGTGTCAGAGCAGAGCAGAGAGTGCAGTTCTCTATGAAGCCACAGGTTTTCCAGAAGTTCCGTGAACATTTGAAGCACAGCTGATTTTCAGCATTGTTGTTGCTACCATGGGGCACTTACTGAAAGCCATCATTCTTCCTTGCAGGTATTATATTCTTCCAAAGCTAGAGTTAAAATCTTTTGCAGGCATTTAGTCACAGTTTGGTGCCAAGGTAACCTGGGAAATGTGACAAGTTACAGTGCACTGAAGTTTCACAGCTGTAGGAAACAAAAGGGCTTTGTTATGTAGGCGAATCTGTGTTGTTTAAATGGACCACTGCCAAAGATTTTGGCAGGTCTGGTTGACTTACTGTGTTTTGAAATGGAAGGAAGCAGATAGGCAGGTTTCCAAGTTTAAATTTAGCATTTTAGTAGATACTTTAACTTTCTTTTTAATTGCTCCAGTCCACTCGCTTGGGAATGTAGCAATGTTAACAGACCACCTTCAGCAGACACTTTGAAGTCATCAGCCTGCTACTCAGTCTGTTCATCAATGTAGCGCTAGCTGGGTGATGGAATGGCAGAGAGGCTTCTTGGCATAAGCCTACGTTGGGAACATTACTTCTCCAGAGCAAAACCAGGAAATGGAGAGTGCAGGTCATTCCAAAGTAATTGTCATAAAAGCTTTATGGTATGCCATGTCTGGTACAACAGACATTCCTAGGATTAGGTTGGGAGGTTAGAATAATACTCTTGGAGCTATTCCTTCAAATGTAAAGCCAAACTTTAGACTTGATCCTTCCAAATGTTGAGTATGCTGACCTTGATTCAGCAAAGCATTTAAGCATGTGCTTAACTTAAAAATGTGTGGTCTTAATGATGTTCATTGTTTAAGTAGATGACATTTAAAGACTGAGCCCCAAACTGGCACTGTTGTGACACTCACTTGAACAGAAGCTACTTGCTGTGGGTTATAGTAGGTACTCAAATGATATTCACTGTGCTTGAAAATCTGGTCTGATCCTGGTCTGACGTTTCAAGCACTGAGATTTGCAACAGCATTGTGGGTAGCACAAGCCACAAATAGGAATAATGCCAATAGAGGTAACAGTAGGCGTAAAGTTTTTTATAAAGCAGTAGCATATGAATATTTGAGTAGATTAAGTCCAATATAAAATTAATAAAAGCATGTGGTGAGTTTATTTTCTGAGTGTCTGAGAGCCAAGCAGATTGTTATCATAGTAAAATCAACCACGTTTCTTTGTCACTGAAGTTTCAACTCAGTAAAGGGTGCCTATGAGTTGAATTTTGATGCTTAAGCCTACCAAGGGGGAAGCTAGGTGCTGGTGCCTAGATGCAGATGCTGCCAGACACTGAGATAAAAACACTTGATGTTTTACTGGCAATGTGACCAGTGCAACCATCTGGAAGATATTTTAAAGGTAATGGTACACAAACTGCGCACATGTCTTATCTGGCATTTTGTACACAGTGCCTTTTATAATGATCTCTGATGCTCCGTTGGGTTTTTTTTACTATGACCAGGTCCTGAGCCATCATTTTGAAAGAAATAACAACAAAGCCTTCAGTATCTTACTGAAAAGTGGCAATGCTTTTTAAGAAGCACATCTGTGTGGTGGTTGGTTGTTGGATTTTGTTTGTTTGTTTGTTTTTGTTTTTACTATTTACATTATTTTTCCTGTATCAACTTTTAATTTCATAATCTACTTTCTTTCCAAGTCTGTTGATATTTTACAAGTAATTATTAGCAGTTTTATGTAAATCCTAAGAAATTCTGTGTCTTGTATAAACTTCATTGTCTCCCTACTGCTTCTAACTTTTAAGAATTGAAACCTATTATTGATGCACAATTAAAAACTTCTCATTATGCATATTGTTCAAGCTATGATTTTTTTTTTTTGACAGGAAATTACTCATTTGGGAGGAAAAAATGTTACCTGGCAAGTTGATTTTAATCAGTGGGCATAAAGGAATGTGTGTTGACCAAAGCCGCATCATTACACAACGATTTGGCTGAGGGTGTGACTGTCTGATTTATGATATGAATGCTGGCTTTTTGTTTGTGATACAAACATACTATGTTAACGTGTATAGCTCTGAGCATTACAGTTTTGAACAAGTATTATGAGCAGTTCACTTTCTTTTTCGGCCTTTTCAATTACAGTGAACAGAAGGCTGATTCTGTGTCCGTGTTCTGTATTCTGTCTCAAGTTGAGTTCTTGCAGGTAACTCCTCCCTACAGACTCTTCTCATCCAAGCAAGCCTCAGTGTACCAGGAGCTAATTCAGCCTGTGGATGTGGAGAGAGGAACACCGTGAGCATACCTGGGATGGGATTTGGCATGCAAAAAAGCCAAATTGCTTTGTGTAAGTTTGGTCATGCGATAAAAACTGGATCTATCCAGCAACAAGTTCTTGGCTACTGCTGCTTTTTTTTTTTTTTTTTTTTTTTTACAGAGTTGTTGTTAATCTTTTCCTTTCTTAGTAAGGCATGAAGTGTTCCCATTTATGCTGGTTGGGATTTTGAACCGTCATTGTTTAGGACTTTCTCTGAGAACGTGGAAAATGACCAGGTAATTGCCCCTCTCTTGCTTTGTTCGGGGAGTCAAGGGCATAGATTTCTTAAATCACAGGACAAAAAGTAGTAGATCCCTTCAGAAGGTGAAATCTTAGGTGTCACAATGCCCAGCTTCTCTTCAAGAGGAGCCCATCTGGTAGCTCCATGCCAGAAGTGTGATGTGTACCTGTTTGTTTCCAAGAGAGTTACTTAGGGAGTGCAAATGTGATTAGTTCAGGGCAGACATGCACATAACCATAGGTGGCAGCTTGCTGGATCCTCATAGCTTGGGCAGCGTTTGAGGAAGGTCGCCACTTGGAAAGCAGAAAACCCATTACAGGTGGAAAATGGTGGTGTAAAAGAAAAAGTTCATTACAAAGATGTGGCTTCTATAAAAAGCCTTCAACCCCTGTGCTTGTGTAAAAGCTCCCTAGCTTATAGTGTTATCATTTTAATGGTTCCAAAACAGGCTTTGAAAAAATCAAACTTCTCATTTGAGCTTAATGAAACACAAAGTTGTCCAGTTCAAGCTGTACCTTTGCTGTTACTATTGTTTCAAGGCAGCTCTCTGGAAGGCCAGAGTGCAGGCAACTGCAGCTGTCTGGCACATGATGATTTCTCTTTCTTTTGTAGGTAGCAAACTAATCTCAACAAAGCTTCTGTGTATAAAGGCTTAAGTTTCTGCAGAAATTTCCGGAATTTAAAAATATTCCAAGAGAGCATGATCCCTGCTTTTTTGCTGCTTCCTCCTCCTGATGAGTCTGAATAATAGGATAGCAGCATTTGCCACGTTGCTGCTCCTGCAGCTTTGTGACTTACTTCCTCCTGTGACCAGGAGCTTGCAGGATTATTCCTATAAAAGGTATGTACATATATAAGCATGTACACAGACACACAGACAACTTGTATTGTTTATGCTCTCAGTTAGGAATTACAATTTAACAGAGTTTACCGAGGGAGTTCTCTTTTCATTTTAATTCTTTATCTGTAGGAGTCTGGCTTCTGAAATGTCGTCTTGGGTGCTAGAGAAGTTATTTCTAAGTTCAAATAAACCAAACACAAAACTATTCATTGTTTCCAACTTTCTCTGTTAATTTATCATGCTTTGTTTTCAGGTCAGACAAAGCCTGAGCAGTAGAGGTTGGATGTAGTTGAACTTTCCTCACAATCAGAGACCTTTAGGTCCACTTTAGTTTTTTCTTGTTTTAGCAAAGGCAGTGGTGTGTAGAGACGAGCTTAGATTTCTCCAAATCTTATTTCCGTATGAACGTTGTGAACTTGCTACCACATCCCTCCATGGCAGCAGACAGTGACGTTGTTAAAAACAATTATGACTTCAGTAAATGTCTGGAGAGATGAAGAGTGTGGTAGGCGTGGGAAACCTGTTTTGCTTCAGTACTATGGGCTGATAAATCCCCCCAAAACCCATATCACACAGGAACCCTTCTGCCATATATTTAGGTGGCTTTAATACTGAGGGTGAGCTATTGCAATCATTCAGTGTAGCTGGTATAATTGATGCCTTTTTTCACTCTCACTTTTCTGATATGTGTGTTTTCACAGTGTATGTAATACCAAGTAAAGAGGAGTGTATACTGGGTTGCAGTTCAGTCAGTTTTCCAGATGTGGAGATGACTAATAGGGAATTACTCTGTGAAATTCAGAGGCCTGAATGCCCAAAAATGACAGCCGAGCCATCAGTGCTCCTTTGCATATTTATTATCACAAACTCACTAAGCAATATCTTCTTTAAATAAAGTGACAGGAAGGTTAGTCTGGATATACCTTTAGTTTAAAAAACAAAACAGGCAGGAGAAGAGGTACCAGGAGGGTCTGTTTAGCCTGTCTTTGCATGGAAAGGGATACAGATAACTCCAGGATGCACAGTGGCTCAGCGTTTTTGCAGTACAGGATGACAGGCAGAAGATAGGAATTGCTGTAGGAATCAGACTGTAGGTGGTCAGGCATTAGCCAGGGATTATTAATACCTGTGCAGAACATTTAGCAAGTGCAATGTATGCTGGAATAATCCCATAATCCAGACAACTCTATGGAAGGAAACATGCATCAGCCTAGAGGATCGTGTAAGTTATAATAATGTGCTTGGCAACCTTTTCCTTTTTTTGCTTTTGACTTTGTAACCAGGTACACACCTCTATCCCTCACTAGAGGCTTTGCCAGATGCCAGCATGTCCTACAGTGAGATGGGTTGGCCTTGGTTCCCTCAGATTGCAGCACTAGCGGGATCCTTGCATAGCTCCGGTATGACCTGGGTTTTGCTTGAGACAAAAACCCTAGTTCCCAAGGGTTTTGGCTTGGCAGGCATCTCTGTGTCGTAAAAAAGTGTGGCTTGTGGTAACTAGAAAGGGAGGGCAATAAGCAGAGGGTGCTGTGGCTGACATCTGCACTGTGGCAGGCGGAAGAGCATCTGGCGCATCTGGCTTGGGTGTAAACAATTGCACTGCAAGCTGCAAATGGGAACCCGTGGGATATCAAAGGGGGCTTAAACTACTGCCTGTTTAAACTTGTTCATGCTGGAGAACACAGGCAGTGACGGTGATTGAGCAGATGGGAATGATTTAATGACCTAGACCTCTAATTCTAGTCCTAACTGAGTTGGATTAGCTCTTCTGAGTTTATAAATGCAGTTCAGTAAATAAATTACATTCTCTACTGCCAATTAAATATTATTTCTTGGCACAGATTTATTAATGTTTGTCAAGTCTAATTATAAAATATAGATGGCATGGCTTCCATTACTTCTTTGGAGATTGTTTTATACTCTGTTAATTTTACTGTCTTGGAATTTTTCCCAGTATGTCACAGATACCCTGTTGCATTAATTTGTTCTTTTAATATAGAGTTTCTAAACCAATTTCATATCTATTTTTTCTCATTGATGTTTTTACATTCTTCAGATACTTGTTTTTGTTAAGCTCCCTAAAGTAAGTCTGTACCTTCCTTGTATACTGAGCTCCTTATAGTTTGTCCAAAGAATGCATAAAATCCATGTGCTGCTCATCTAACAAACATCCTTTTGTTCTGAAAACTGGTTCTTGACTGGCACACTGCTTTTTTTTTTTGCCTTGGAAGGAGTCTTCCAGTATTGATTTAACCAAGATCTTTCTACATTTTGATATTATACTGTGTGCATTTTTGGCCTTTGAGATTTTTCTAGAATTTGTGCAATATACAAAATAAAAAGCAGAGAGCCATTTTTTTAAAACTGCGTCGTCATTGGCACTGGGAAACTGAATGCCAGAAAGTAGCTTCAGGAACTTTTGTTTTTCCTTTTCAGCACCTCCAAAGCCAACAACAATATAATAAAGAAAAGAAGTATAGGTCACCATGCCGCTGCCTGGAGTGGAGCACCAAACTAGTGAGTATACTGCCTTTTTAATGTTTACAGTTATATCACTGATGTTCCCTATGACTGGTCGTACAGATTATAGAGGAAGATACCTTTACTTTCCATAGCAGAGGAAAAATAATCCCACTGGATGTATGCCAGAGATTATGCTGTACGGTTGTTTTAGTGATAGTTCACAATATGCTTTCTTTAGATGCTCCTCGTGTAAAAACCCAGCTCCCTCAAAACCAATTACTACAACTAGTACTTTAAAAGTACTTAATGCATAATTTCATTAAACAGCAGAACTCTACATAAGATATTGTTTCCAAAAGTAGCTGTGAGAAAAGCAGCCTTCCTTGGAACTGCAAGTGAGAAATACTGATCTGGGGAAAAATTAGGAAATGTTTTCCTAGAAGCTTCCCACATCTAGCACATTTTAAATGAAAGTAGAAAGTCCGCAAGTTTATTTTAATTACTTTTACAACATCATTTAGGAGGACACCCCCGCCCCTCCCAGTTTGCATAAGTAATTATAGTCTTTTATACGAAAGTGCTTTAAGGTTTCTTCATGTTAAAAAAAGGTGGAGGCGAGTTTATAACAACCTAATGTACAAACAAATTGGTATTGAGATGTTCCTCCTACATTTCACACCAAAGAGAGAGTGAAAAGTATTTGAGAATAACTTTCCAATACCACAAGTTATTAGCGTACTTTTGAATGTGAGAGTTAGCTGGAATTTATATACCAACCACATTGTAAGAGGAAAGTGGTGCAGGTACATCACAGTGCTCAGAAGAGTTCTCCCCATGCCTTTGGTCAAATCTGCTGGAATCCAGGCGATTTGCACTAGTTTTGCCAGCAGAGAAATTCTCCTCTGCTTTTAGGTTACGACCCACAGGGAGGTGGGATTGAAAAGGCACTCCGTGCGCAGGCTTGTTACTGGGATTGCCCAGAATTAACTATTTACAAGTGCAGGGTTTCTCTCCTGAGCTCCTTGAGTTCACTGGCCCTCTGCCCGTGGAGGCGGAACCACACTTTCCAGTCCCAGGTGCGCGGAGGCTCGTTCCTCCTCGCCCTCGGGCTCAGGAGCATTTTGTGCTCCCACAGAGCTGGCACAGGCAGTGGGCAGCTCCCACCTGGAGCTGGAGCTTGGAGAGGACAGCAGAGATCATGGCCTGAGAAACACATTGGTACTCACATACTTGAAGACAACTTATTTGGGGTTGTATTCCGCCATAGAGTTACTTCTTTACTTTCTTTTAAAGCAAACTTTCTGCTGCACAAGGGCTGTGACCTTTGGGAGCCAAATTTCACCTTCAGTTTCTTAGGTTCGTTTTTAATACAACTTTCACACAAAATACTTTTAAAAGGTGATTTCCAATGGCCTGCATTGAATGTGGGCACCCTCTTCTGAAGGTTGTCAGTGGCATTTAGACTTCTGCTTTGCAGCTTTGAAAACATCCCCAGTATGTTTGTTTGGGCTATCCCAAACATCTCCTCATGTTTTGTTTTTAAGTGGAGAGTGTAGCTAAACGATGATTCCTTTATTCAGGTTAACATATTGATCCAGCATGTACTGGAGATTCAGACTGGAAGCCATTGACCTGATTTTTTTGACATACCTTTTTGTTTTTCAGAAGACTAATTAATTCAAGCACACATTATATCTAAGTCCAAAGGCACATACAACCCATCTTAGCAAGAAATGATGTGACTTGAAATAATTTTTTAATATCGCTTCCTCCAAGGCTAATAGTATTGATTCCCATATGAGCACACATGTAATATCTGTCACGATTTGAAGAGATCAGTAACATTCCTCCTCTACTACTTTTATTATTCGAGGTTTTACATATGAGCACTCAGTGCCGCTCCATCCTTGGGAGAAAATTCCCTTACTGCAGAGGTAGATCGCACCAGTTTTGCAGGAGGCCTGTGAACAGTTGCCAAATCAAGTTCGACAAGAGAAAATTCTCATAGAAGAACACTCTGAAATGATTGTACCAGTTGTATCTTTGTCTTTTATCAGTTCTCTCCAGGACCTAAGGAGGCTGGAATTACTAAAATAAGATCACATGAGAGCTTAGCATAGCAACCCCAGATTCTCTGTGCACATTTCCAGAGATGAAGATCAGTGCCAAGAAAAAGGCTGAACACCTTATGTACAGATCATGCTTCTAAAAGCATTTTTCTTTTTAAAGCAGAGGATTAACATTTTTTTCCCCTCTTCTTTCATATGTTGTCCTTCATACTTCAGCAATCTATCAGAATTCGTGTTCCTCCTCACTCCACTACTGCTTACTCCTGAGGAAGCCCACGATGGGACTTGCAGACTGACTCCCCGAGCCTTGGCCTTGCAGCCACATCAGCCCTGACGTGGCATCGCCACGCGATCTTTTGGTTGCTGGCTTGGCACTTGGGATTGTGCTGCTTCTGGCTGGGGCTCTGTTTGGCTTTAAAGCTCAATCGGCACAACCGAGCGCAACTAAAGTGATGACAAGCGGGTTCCCCTTGCACAACGCTTCCTCCGCTGACGAACCAGATGCAGCTCCCCACGGGCAGCCTCCTGAGCGGGAGTTGCCACCTGGTTTACCTCTGCATGGCAGGAGGCCAAGCCTAAAACTTCTGCAGTTTCTTAAGTGGCTGCCAGACGAAACAATCTCCTGGGGAAACGAGCTGGCTGAGCACGGGAATGTACACCCGCTCGCTCTGAATGTCCTTACTTCTCCTCAGCTGCGGAATATCTTGCAACCATTTGATGCGGTTCACAACACACTAGAGCGAGGATGTTGATGTGCAGCCAGCCGAGCGCATCACATGAGGGACACCATGTCCTGCCTTGGGAACATGGCTGGTGGTGCTACGTAGCACAGCACCCGGCCGGGCTCGGGAGGCAGCTCCCTCCACTGAAGCCATTCCCAGGGCCATTTTCAGGTGACTCTTGTACCCACTTCCGAGTGCCTGCTGCTGCCAGCCTGCCCCAGACAGACAGCGTTGGGTCGTGTGGGAAGCAGGAACACTTCATCAGCAACAACAAACACATCCTTGTTGGTGACCTGCTCTCCTGTTTTTGAGTTTCCATGTTACCACGGGCCTCGCAGAACAGGTTCCGCAGTGGGCAAGGCCACCCTACAGCCAGTTGTCAGGCTGCTGGTTGACACAACATCCCACGCCGTGGCTTGTGGAGAGGCGCTGATTGATGTGAGCTGCTGACGCTGCTCTCTGCCAGCATGTGCTAGTGGGCTGGCTGGGATCTGGCAGCTGCGCTTTGCCTCCCCAGGACTGCCCTTCCATAGCAAGGGCCCTTTTCCTCATCTGTTAGCAGCTGCCATATCACACCGAGTTGCATGGACAGGCGCGGTGGCAAATGCCATCACAGGTACCAGAGGTCAGTTTGCAAAAGCTATGGAAGACTATTTTTGTGGGAGCTCTGAAAGCTTTTATGGTGGGATTCATCTCTCCTGACTTTCTGTTGTTAAAAGCTGATCTTGCTTGCTAGTCTTCTCTCACAGTCATATCTGGAGTTCATTTCATCTCATATCTACAGTAAGTATCTAAAATAGACCAGACAACTCACACCTCTGGAAATGCTTCTTTTTCCTCCTTGGACTATAAAGAGAAACTGATTGAGTGGCTCATCTGGACGTGTCTGTACTGAATCCGTGCAGTCCTGCCTCATAAATGTACCCTGCCATATGTGTGCAACACTTACAAGAAGTATCATGCCCTCTATAGATAAACCTCTTTGTATTCAACTTTAAAATATATTTACAGAAGTGCTGATGGGATTTTTCTGGGTGTCTTACCTTGACAACTGTGCTCCACCTTCTTCCATGAGAGACAATGGGCTTGCCGTTACCTTTGCAACAGACTTCTGTTCTTCTACCTGGTGACAGGCTCACAGCAATGATAAATAGGGGACCCATTGCTAATGTTCATACATGTTTTTCCTCAAACTTTGCAATGTCGTTGTAGTTAAAAGCAGTCCAAATGCAGGTTTTAATATGGGTAAATTTGAAATTATCAGATGAAGCAAATTCTGATTTATTCTAGTGATATTCTGGTGAATGAATCCAAGCATTTAAAAGATTTTATTTTAAATAATAATTAAGATGTTAAGAACTAGGCAAAGATAACTCTTTTTCACTGAAGTAAAAGTATGAGAAGGATTAGTTCCTCTGAAGAATAGATTGCATTGCATTTCTTGTATTCTGAATTATTTTAAGAGAGAGTTTCAATATGTATGTTCTTCCCTTGTGTTAAAACTAAACTAATGAAAAAACAAGTTAGCATTTAAAGACTAATGCAGGAACATTGCAATTAAAACCATTACAGAAAATAACATTTTTCTGTGTTACATGTGTTCTTACTAAATGGTAGAAGTGAGCTGTGTTTTGATTTTCTCACTGAGCATCTGGTGACAGGATAGAGTCCTGCTGGCAAAATGGAAAAACTGAAACTTTAAATGAAGACCATTAATAATAAATATATAATCATTACAGTAAAATGTGCAAAATTCCATCAAGCAGAATCCAATAGTGAGTGTGAATATGGCAGATAAAGTGATCGTCTGCAGTTAACTACCACGCTTCAATGGAATGTGAGAACTTGCATATTTAGGGACTTAGCAAGTTTACTATTTCTTTCAGATTTCATGACTAAATAATACATTTCCATGTATTTCATTGAGTTAATGTAATCTTTAGAAAATCTCTTAATGTATTTTTATACAGAAAAAGCTAACCAAGACTTTTAATACCAACTTTGTCAAAGTTTGAATTTCAGTTTACCTATCACTGGAAAGAAAGAGGATGGTGGAACAATGCTTTTTGCTTCGAGGGTTCCTCAAGTTATTGGAGTCATAAAACTCTTTTTTTCTATATTTAGAAATCAGTAGAATGGTCCTTTAATTAGACTTGAGTCTGATTTTGTAATGCTAGTTTCTGCAACAGGGAGCACTGTGCTGTTACAGGCAACCAAATGACCAAAACCTCTTCTTGAGACTCTTGATAATGCCTAGAATGACTTCTAGGTCAGAATCTTCCCTTGCACTGGGGAGTTCTGCTCTAGAGAAGACACAGATTAAGCAGATTTGCACTCTGTATGTGCCCTGTTAGATGTTAGAGCTGATTTTCTGCTTGTGGTTGGTTAGGACATGAGAGCTGGGCTAGCTGGGGGTAATAGGTTCACTCTTTTTGTTTGGCCCATCAGTAGTCAGCTCGGAGGGATGGCTGTGTCATCCCAGATCTCCTATTGGCACCTGCAGGAACTGCTTGTGATTGTGTTAAATAATTCTGATTTATAATAGGCAGAGGGTCTGAGAGCATCTGCTTCTCTTTAGGTCTCCACAAGGTTAGCCCTCTTGCACCTCTGCATTGAGGTTGTGACACAGAGGGCCCTGGCAGATATCAATACACAATTCGTGCCCTTTGAGGAGCTAGACCATCCCTCAGTATCTTTGCTGACACTCATCAAAGGCACCAAGAAGTGCAAGTCACTGAGGATGCAGGTGAAATGCTCGGAAAAACTGAGCCTGCCCTCTCAGGGCTCTTGTATATCAGCTGAATCACTCCATGGCTGTTGGGTGCATGGTAGCGAGTGCCCTTTGGAAAGGTGCTTAAAGCGGCTTTAGTTTTTAGACTTTAAGGAGAAAAAAAAAAGAAAAAAAAAAAGAAAAAAAAAAAAGAAAAGAAAAAAAAAGAATGAAGAAAACAAGTTGTTCCTTCCGGGAGAGGCTGGCACCACTAGCATGCTGGCAGGTAGGCTGCCAAAATAACAACACTAGAAACCTGCCTTCTTTTGCAAAGCTTTTGCATCAGTGATTGTGGGAAAGTTTTGCAACCACCATAAGAAGGAAATTCAAGGTTTAAAAAAATGCGGTGGAGTGCTCCACTTCTGGGAGTAGGCAGCGCTTTTGCTGTGACGTTGTGCTGGCTTCAAGCCTGAAAGCCCTTGGGCACGGGAAAGAAACCGCCTGACACCGCAGTGACACAAAGTAAGTTCTCTCTCTGCCTCTCGCTGTGTCTCCCTACGCTCCCTTCCTGCTTCTTTCCATTTGTTTCTTAGGTTTTTTGTTGTTTTAATTGTGAGGTGCTGGTGCAGGACAGACTAGGCTTTGTGTACATCTCAGTGTCACTAAACTTGAAAGTGTTTATGTAATGTACAAAGGTACAATTCCGCAAATTAGGTATTTTTTTAAGGGATAAGAACAGTGGACAGTGTCCTTCTGTACAAAAACTATTCGTTACCATTACTTCATTTTTTAAAATGGTCGTAAATGAAATCTTGTATTATTTTTCTTGCTTCATGTAATTTTAAATACCACTGGTGTCAATGATTCACTGGTTTGCCCAAGTTCAGATTTTTATAGAGTGGTTATGGACAATGTTGTTGTTTCATTAGGTACAAGATAAGTGTTTATACAATTTAACATTTTCTGTAAGTTTAAGGTAAATAATTAACCTGGCAGCATAATATTAAATATTGTGAAAAGAAAACAACGTCACTGATTTAAATACTGTCTATTTAACAGAGTCTGATGTTGCACAGAGTTAATCCTCAACGAGATGCAAATCAATAAAGAATATATTTACTTTAGAGAACTCTCTCAGCTCCCATCCTGTAAAGATTTGAGTAGATCAGAATTCGCTGTATTTTATTTATCTATAACACCTTTTTTTCAATATTTTTTTGATTTGTGACCTGCGGAAGGTGGTCTAAGGAAGATTAGGTCCCTTTAGAAAATTCTTATGTGGATCAGTCTGAAATATACGTGTCTGCTTTTCATAGTAATTTTTGGTGGATCCTACTGGAGTAGGATTTGGAACTAAAAGCTACAGAATACACGTTAGAGTGCTTATGAGGCTTTATATCTCTTTATTACACATTAGTGCCTATTCACAATCATTAGGAATAACTTCAGGGGGGCTGTTTGGTTGTTAGGAGAGTGTTGTCCTTTCTGGGCAAGGGTGGATGTTTCTCAAGCAGTTCAGGTTGCTCCTGGGCATCTTGCTTGGGAGAACTGAGTTCTCCAGTGGAACTGAGCAACATTTGTGGGTTAGCCCATGACCTTGCTACAGCCCTACAGCCCCTGGTGTTGAAAATCCCTTGCGACACTTAAATGGCTTCTGCTCACGGGTCAGCAGGAAGGTAACTTTGAGGAGTTCCTAGAGGAATTAAACAGATTGGGATACCTAAGATCCCAGTGTTTTGGGGTGGAAATGTTACAGGCCAATTTCTTGGCCTAAGTTCTACTATATTCTTTTAATACATGTGCCAGTGTATATCAGAGCTAGCTCACTGATTTCAGTACTACTGCACCAGTTTTCCAGCAGAGGAACTTGGCAATAGCTCTTTTTGACTTGTTATTATTCCAAATCTCTCTCTATTAGCTGGTTTCCCCGATCAGCTTCATCTACATCAACCAATGTAGCTGACTCCTTATGTTAGAGCTAATTTTTAAATGGACAACTTTGGCAGTCTCATTAAAACAGCTGCCTTTGTCATCTGTCTTGCAGGAACCTGTAGAGACTTGTGGACTTATAGATAGTAATTATTTATTTCTTTAAATCAGTGCCCTCTTTTTCCCTCATACCCCTTAACCTACTGTATCTCTTCCTGTATTTTCTCCTCAGTCATCATTTGTGGTCCAATTCTACAAACGTTTATCCAGTAAATAACATTACTCACAGGAATGTTGACAGAATGGTACAGAGTAGTGTCCAGTATTTCTGCGAATTCATAGATTACACAAAGAAAATCCTCATAAATATAGCATAATACCAGGATCCTATTGGATCATACCAAAGATCCATCTAGCCTTGAACAGTGATCAAAAGTGGATATTTAAAAAAGAATATAAGAATTGGTTCAAACATGGTGAAGATGTTTCTCTGACACACTGTCCTAGCCTCCGGCTGCCTAGGGACTTCGCTTCTCTACAAAGATTTCTAAAAACTGCCAGCACGTTGCCCCTAAATTTTCCCTCTATCCAAGAAGGTACTGAAGTCCTTTAGAAAGCAGATTTCACAAAGCAAGTGCACCAGTCCTTAACTCATTACAATGATACTTTGAACACATCAACATCCTTCCTGAGAAAAGGTGGCAATGTGTAGACATCTCAAGTAGTGGCTCACCATGTAGTATGTCTGAAAAACATTGAAACCTTTATTCTTATGCAAATAATAGTTAATCATAGTGATGTTTTCCAAACAGGAAGACCTACACCTAAGATCCGGAGAAGGAAAACCATGGACGGGTCAGTCACTGCTGGCCAACTTAAAGACAAGTCACTCTTCCAGGACACAGATGACAGCGCAGTTCCTGTCAAGAGCATGTGCCATAATTGTTCAAAGCTAAAGGTATGGGAAGGAGCCCTCACCACATATTTTCTCTGGAGTACTGAAAATGACAATTTGTAGTTCTATCAAAATTCAGTTAGTTCTGTATGACACTCTTTGATACTACATGTGTTGGAAACAATGCTCTAGATTGTGATGCCAAGCACATAGAAGTCAATAAATATGTTCAGCAGTTAAAAATGGAAGCCATATTTTACTAATGAATTGTTCAGAGGTGTGCTATAGTCATAGCGGTAGTTGCAGTTTTACCTTTTAATCTATGTTTTTTAGTACAGGAGAAATAGGAGAAATAAGATATGCTGTAATAACAGTGCCAGTAATGAACCAGTAATGCAAGTTTACCCCAAGGAGAGAAACAGCTAAAACAGTATGTGGTAGAAAGGTAGAAGGTGCACACAGTCAGTGCCAACTTTCTTTTTCCTTGGAGCAGAAGAGGCTTCATCCTGAAAGAGAAAGTAAAATCTTCTGTTTTAATGAAAGCAATAGGAAGGATCTCTTCACAGAGAATTAGAAAGCAAAGCACTTGATTTTTGTGTTTCTTGTGTAGGTTGCTCGGGCATACAACCATGATAAAAATATTGTTTATTTGCAAACTCAGTTATTTTCTCTTTTCAGATATTTCTTGGAGCCCTAGCTTTTTCCTTTTTTGCCAAAGGATTTTCTGGAAGCTACATGAAAAGCATGTCTAGTCAAATTGAAAGGAGATTTGAAATCTCATCATCAATTGTTGGCATTATCGATGGCAGCTTTGAGATAGGTATGTATACTTGTTTTTGGAAAGTGGATAAGTGTGTCTTCTTAATACATTTTTTCCCTAGAAATATTCTCTTTTTGTAATCTTGCTGTTGCTCTCTCCTGTTGATGCAGGTAACTTAATGGTAATGGTGTTGGTTAGCTACCTTGGACCAAGAGTTCATCGACCAAAAGTAATTGGTGTTGGATGTCTCATCATGTCCTTAGGAGCATTTTTGTCAGTGATGCCTCAGTTCCTAATGGGACGGTAAATATGGAGAGTTTTCACGTTGTGCACTAGTTGAACTTGACCATATGAAGTATTTTTTAATCATACACCCAATTTACAAGCTTGACCATAGTAGTTTCTTCCAGATAACAGGAAGGTTTTGATAGTTAGATTTTTAGTACAGACTTGCTGATTTCCTCTCTGAAAGCTTACCTCTTTCTACAGGTAAGTAAAAGAGAAACCCAAGATATATATAGAATTTATACATAATTAGGGATAAAGTGGGTTGAACTTTTTGCCTAGAATGGATATATATATACACACATGTAGTTTTTAGCCATTCTCCTTTTTATATACTTAAATGTACTGTAATGAGATCTTGATGGAAGATGTTTCTTTCTCTATGGTGGCTATTCATGCTAAGCTCTTTAACATTATCAAGATCTGTATCTATCTCTGGTGAACTCAAGGAGAGTTAAATAGCTAAATAACCCTTCACATCTAAGCTTTAGTGCTTACATAGCTGTCAGAAGCAGTTCACACCTCTCCAATCCTTCAGAATTCTTACTGAATAGTAGTTGAAAATAAACCCCCTCTGTCCCTCAAAAATTAAAATTTATTTGTGCATTTCTTTAGCTCCAAGATCAATACCTGTGACAAGGAGGGTATGGGAAGAATTATATCTGGGGACCATGGTATCGAAAGTGGTCACAGTCACTGCTCTGCTTGTGAAATAGCAGAGAACCTGCGCTGCAGGGGACAGCACAAGCCAGAAGCTATGGAAATCTGATTTAACCCAAATATACAGCCAAATTCTGAAGACTGCCCATTCTACACAATGCTTAGTAAAACCCAGTGGCCATGGGGACCTTGCCATCATCCATCATGATATTAAAAGTTACCACTTGATTGCACAGTCAGAGGGAATATCTGGTCTCCATTTATCCCAATGTAGCATAAATGTACTCAAACTGGCTTCAATATACTTAGCAGATTTGCTGTAGTAGCTGGCTGCCTAAATACAGACAAACTGGCACATGTTTTGCAGCCTACCTTAATCTCTTTATAGACACAGATATGTTACTAGTAGATCGTTAGGTAATTTTAAACTAACACAGAAATTTCTGTGTTACATGTCTGTCACATAGGTAAGAAATGGGTGTCAGCAGGGAAAAACATCAGCATTGCTTTATGTGAACACGTGGAAGGACTCTGCCTCTGTCCTTCAGTCTAAACGAATGAACTTTAAGCCCTGGAAGCAGCTTTTTTGCTCTTTAGCTTAAGAAAATATTTGGGTTAGAATGATCAGAGCATTTTGAAAAAGATATGAAGATGCTTATCTTTTTTTTTTTTTTTAAGCGAAAGCACTGGAAATGGGTTGCCCCTCCACTCTGCCTTCATGTATCAGGAATGAACATGTATGAACACGAGGCTCATACACATTTCCTGCAAAGCAGAGTTTTTCATGTATCAGTTGTATTTTACATAGTTGTTTTCCAGTTATAATTATGAAAGGATAACTGTTACTGTGGACAACTCTTCTATGAGTGTATCAGCTTGCTCCCCAGGACTGTCTGTGAGCCGTCCAGTTACAGATGCTACAGAAACACCCAGTGCAATGAAAAATTTTGGTAAGCAAAGGCTCTGATGCTGGGTTCCCTTCTTCTGCTTGTCCCCATTTTTTATACCCTCTTTCACTGGAAAGCAGTAAAACCCCTGTTAGAAACCGTGATATGTACAAACCCACTGTATAATGATTTTTTAAAAAAACATATTTTATGCCATTTTTCTGTTGCAATAAAGTATTGTCAGAATTACATTCACAGAAATGTAAATGTTTATGACCTGCAGGATGTGAGAAAACAACAAATTCCTATTTGTGGCTCTTTGTGTTGTTTGGGAACCTTTTACGTGGAATTGGGGAAGCACCAGTTATGCCATTGGGGGTTTCGTATATCGATGATTTTTCTAAAGAAGAAAACTCAGCATTTTACATAGGTAATATGCAAATGAGTGATTTTTATGCTAAACATTCTTTTCTTTAACATTTCTGTAGCCAAGCAAATACTCACCCAAAAAATCTATCTGCTCTATTCTGGATAACTTTGAGTCATGCAGAGACAAAAAAGCAATGCAAAAGAGATCTCAGGTTTATTTTTGAAGGATATTTCTCAGATACCCCTTTTGCTTTCCTCAAGTGGCTTCTGCCTCATGTGCCAGTTTTCTCTGTTGAAGAGGAGCACAATCAAATACTCATTTCTCCAAAATGAGAAATCATCTCTGTCTTATCTGGCACATCATCTTCAGTACCACAGCTTCAGAGAAGAAATTCTTCCTAATCACTATTGCACAGATAAGATAATCATCCGTAATCACAGCAACATAAACACGTTACAGAATCTTTACCTGACTTTTGAATTTTACATGCAGCATACTTCCTGATGAAAGCTTTTTAAAGTCACTAGTTACTAAAGGAAAAACCAAACACTTGCCAGGGTGTTGTAACAAATCCCTTCTAATTGGCATTTTGTTGTTGTTGTTTTGATGAAACATAGCCTGTTGCTCAAGACAGAAAGACTTGCACCCAAGCTAATTATTTTCTTGCTAAACTGATTTAATAGCATGGAGTGTTTGTGTGGTTGAGGGAGCTCAAAACTGCTGCCTGAAGTAAACTTGGTGAAGTTGAACCGGTCATAGAGATAGGAAGAGTTTCAGGGAGAGCTCAGTGAGTAATGCTACTGGGTAAGGCCATTGTAAATGTCTTCATTTTGGGATGAGAAAATCTGCAGGTTGAAGAAAATGGAAGTATTGTGAAGGGAGCTGACAAAAACAAAAGTTCCACTTACCAGTTATCCAATCCAAAATATTTGTAATCGCCTCCGAGCTTCTAATTAAAGGTATTTGTAAAAGTTCACTTGAGATTGTTTCTTGTCAGAATCTGATCTGGGAGAGATTATGATGAATTGGGAGCTATTGGAGAAGTGAAATTAAAAATATAAAGCTGGCAGAGAGAATAGTATGGATTCAACCAAAATTAAAATTTGTTTAGGTCATGCAACTGAGACAAGGCATTTTGTTTACAGAGTATTAAAATATCTCATTTTAACATTCTGAATAGTAATTTTCAGTCTATAATTCCATTAAAATATTTTAGTCCTTTGATGGACTGACCAAATTTGCCAAAAAAAAGTGGATGTTGAAATTATCTTTTCCATAGATCTGAAATTCCTTTTCTTGAGCAACTTTAGTTCTCTTCTATATCTGATTTTTTAATGAATTCTCTGAATCAAATTATGATCAACATTTTTATAAAATAAAAAAAGTCCTATAATGAAAAAACTTCAGTCAAGCCTTGCTGTTGAATTTTGACTACTGTTCTTGTTATTTGACCCTGAGCAAGAAGTTTCACCTTCCTGTCTTTCTTTTTTCACCTGCCCTTAGATGTTTTGTTAAGAACATAACTTATATTGAAGCAGGGACAGCTTTTTAAAAGTATCAATGGAATACAGCACTAAAATCCTTTTGACAGCAATAAACCCAGAATTGCCATAGGAAGAAACAGAAAAGGAAAAATCAGCCTGTTTTTAAGCCATCTTACAGAATTTAATACAGGATGGTAGCTTTGTTGTGGTGGCTCATTTTATTAGAAGCTTTTAATGAATGAAATTTCATCACTGAGTTTAGCACTAGCATATAATCTTGTAACTAGTGAAACCACGGCTTCAATAGAAACATATCTGAGGCCAATGTATGTTGTAAATTTTAATACCTGTTTTGTGCTAAATTAGTGATCAATATAAGGGTTGGCTGAGCTATGTCAATATGCAGAAGCTGATTAACTGATAAGTCTCCATGATTTACTGTTTGTGGTTTAGTCTGTTTGTTAATGACAAACTATAATTATTAAAAAGGAAAATACGATAAGAAAATACTACAGTGAACTTGCTTGGTTTTATCACAATACAATCTCAGTAAAGTTATTACTGAATTTCAAGAGAATGCAAGTGTGAAATTTAATTTAAAAACTATACATATACTTCTTAGTTTATCTGATAGCTTATGGTATCTTAAATATACTACATACAACATACAAGGCTGTTGGTATGAGTGTACTGTATTTTATATGTTTATTTTAGAAATTTCTACTGTGTACTTGAAGCTTGGATGTGATCTTGCAGAGTTCTGAGTAGTAAGTTCTGCTTTAGACTCATTGATAAACATAAAGAGCTGATTCCTGACTTCTAGTGTCAAAATCCTGACTCTGCAGAAGTCAGTCACTTTGGAAGCATCAGAATTTGGTCTAAAAGGCCAGATTTTCCAGTGAAGTAAAATGAGAGAACTAAAGGAAAGTGATATGCAATTAGAGCAATGAAGCAAAACTGAAAAATCATATGGTTAAATTATGCTCTAAGAATTTCTTGTAGAAGGCCTTGATCATAAGATAAGTGATTACTGTATTCAGAAGAGAGTTTGCAAGTCTAACAGGAGAAAAATCTTTACATTAGAAGAGCACAGTAGGATTTACAGAGCATGGCGCTGAACATGGGCAAGAACTGACAGGCACTTGATCAAGAATTCCTTTTTTTTCCTAATAAAATAAAATTAAGCCTTCTGCAACTTCAAATGGCTCCCAAATGGCAGTTCCATGCTAGAATTTAGAAATCTGAATCACTGAACTTTTTTTGAAACTTTTACCCTCTGTTACTAAACTTCAACAGATCAACACAAGTGACAAGGGAAAGCAAGTGCCTACACTGAAATTATTTTGAGGATATTTTTATTTTATGTTGATCGCCAGCAGTAGTCACCAAAATCAAATTACACTCTATTTACATACTCAATCAGCAAAATGGAGGTCTAACTTCCTAGGTTTCTGCTAGCCTTCACAGCTTATTTTTTTGCTCCTAGAGGCATCCCACCTTATTCTGATCCCATGTTGTCTCCTTTGTAAGCAGAGGCAGAGTGGGAAATGGAAGCCTTAGTGAGGCCAGTAGCAAAACTGAAAGCTGATTTTAAAGAGGTCATTACTTGATCACTAGATTTCTTGATTTTTTTTTTTTTATAGCCACATAGGTACATATTAACACAACAGTTACTCGATTTTCTCATTCTGGTGCTGAATGAATCAACAAAGATTCTGTCTAATGAACTGTGATCACACACAGACACACTTTTATCTCCTTGTTGTCTATTGAAAATATCCTCAGGGTCCTGTACCTAATTCCATGTCCACACACTTCTATTGTCTCTGTCATCCTAATGTGACTCCAAACTGCAAAGATGTGCCTTCTTATGTGCACATCATCAGATCAAACACTGCTACTTAAAATAAGACTAGGGACCTGAACATAAAGTACAGGGGAAAGTCCCGACTTCTACAATCACAGAACATCATGCAAGCTGCAAACAGAGTTGCAGGTAGATTTATGATACCTCCAATGGGCCTAGAGTTGTATGTTCACTGCCGCAAGCCCAACGATGCAACTACAAAAATCTGAGGGAGTAGGGAGGAGGAGGGATAAAAATCCTCGCAGTGTTATTCTCTTTTTCCCTGTTCCCTCCAAGACACTGATCTTGCCAATGAAATGCATGCAGGAGTCCACATGAGACCGTGCTCACTTCAGCAAAGCCCTGTGCCGGTGAAGGAGTCTGCTTCCACATTGCAGATAGTGCACTGGCAGCTTACTGCTTATCTTCTTGCTGGCCAGAAGCTTCAGAGTAGACATCTCTCCACAGCCTGTGCCCCTTTTCTGTCTCCTCCTTCCTTTCTTCTTTCCCTGCCCTCAGAGGAGCAGGCGTGCTTGTCCGTGGAATATATTCCTCACTCTCCCTTGCTGCCTCCCTTCTCTTACAGGTTTGGTGAGATCCTCGGGCATGTTTGGGCCGACCCTGGGCTTCCTGCTGGGATCTTTCTGTGCCAGCCTCTGGGTTGATATTGGTGGTGTGGATATCGGTAAGAGACCATGGGGCGGTGCGTTAGCTAACAGGTCAGCAGGAACCTGCATGCTAACAATCACCTTCCCAGCTTACTTCTCCAAAAAGGGGGGCTGTCTAGAGAGCTTTTCCTACTCAAAAGCTGGTATTAATTACATTTTAATATCTGCTGCATGCAGTGTGACTGGAATAGCCCTTGATGCAAGACCCCTATGCCTGCTGCAGAAATATTTAGTATAATACCTCCTTTTATACCTATACACACACTTGATACACTCTTGTTGTGCAGCTGGGAACAAATGAGCAAATGAAAAGCTGCAGAGAAAGGCCTTTGCTCATGGACATTTTCAACATTTGGCAAAAATTATGTTCTCTTAAAAAGCATGCAGCAGATATTCATATGAAAACCCATTTCACTGTTAAAAACACTTCCAGGCCTCTAATCCCAGGGAAAATTTGAGGAAATTCAAGGAAAAACTGTTGAGTTTAGGGATGGAATAAGGAGGAGGCAGCGGGAAATTGAGAAAGAGAAATTGTTTTTTTGATGAGTAAGGGGTCTCTTGCTGTCACTCATTCCCACAGAAAGTGTTGGAAGATTGTGGCAAGGAAATGGCACCAGGGGTTTAAATGGAGGCATCTATTTTTGATTGCATGGGACTGATTTGATACAAGCTGCATTTCAATTCCTTATGAGAAACATGAATCACATCTGTTCTGGTCTTTAAGTAATAAATATAAGGATAGCTATAGTATCATTAGTTAAATTAAAAATAAATAGTATGATTGTGATATTTAATCTATTTTCCTGTCTTTCTATATTTTGTAGATGCCATCAGCATAAATCCTAAGGATACCCGTTGGGTTGGTGCCTGGTGGCTTGGATTGCTCATCTGTGGAGGAGTCAACTTCATTGCTTCATTGCCTTTCTGGTTTCTGCCTTCCTCCTTACCAAAAGAAGGACAGAATGAAAAACTGAAGATTAGTCATTTGCCTGTTCAAGGAGATCACTGTAAAATAGACCCCCCAGTTCAGCCACAGTTAGATTTCTCAGAGGCAGTAAAAGGTAAAACATTATTGCTCAGATGTTTGCATGTGAATTCTCTTAGATGGATTCACTTTGAGCTGTACTACAAGAGCTGTTGCAGGAGTTTGAGTGAATTCATGGCTTCTGTGTACGAGCTCAGTAATGCTTAAATTAACCTTCTATAGGCAATATCAGACCCAACTACACACTGGACTCAGTCCCCCAAAGGTTTTATTTGGATGTATGCATGCATGTGCTATCCTTAGTGACTAGGGCACTTCCCATGAAGTGTTTCGAACTCTCATTTTTTAGGTAGGCGTGCTAACCACCAGACTACAGGCTAAATGTAAGTTTTTGTCTTCACTTTAATTTTATGGACTTAGATATCAAGGGTCTCAGGAAAGGTTTTGGCCTTTTGCTGGGTCAGCTTCTCCCTTTGTCTCAATATCACCTTCATGCAGGGCTTTCATACAGTTTGTGAAGGCTCCTGCTTTAGGCAACAAACTTTTCACTTGGTGCATTACAGAGTCCTAATGCTCCCCTAGGGGCCCTTTCGTGTAGGGGCATTGAGGATCAGCATTGCAAGCCTTAGTGGCTTTGATGAATAGTCCTGAAAATAATAAAAGGATTTCTGATTCCCAATCCAGCATCTGGCATGACATTCAGCCTTCCTGCTTCTGTAACTCACGTGTTGGCAACGAGGAAAACTCTCACTTGGACAAGGGCATATTTTGATAGGCAAAGACCTGTAACCTACAATAGAGCCAGTAATTAAATCAAAGTTAGTTTTATTATCTAAAGGATGTCAAAACAACTCTTCTCTATGTTTAGGAGGGTGTACAGCATATACCTCTCCATTGCAGATTTCCTCCCAGCTCTGAAGAAGCTGTTTGGAAATCCAATTTTCCTGGTGTTCATCTTCCTCACTATTCTGCAGTACAATTCTCTTGTCGGGGTGATAACCTACGAGACAAAGTTTATGGAGCAACAATTTAATGTATCAGTGGCAAGAGCCATCTTTCTAATTGGTAAGTACCTGTCCTTTTAAATTCCACTGTCAAAAAGGAAGCTTTTCTTTGGTATTTTACCTTCCTTGTTAGGAGGAGTTACTGTGAAATTTTTTGGTTAAAAAAAATTATATAGTGGTTTATTGATTTTCCTACTATATTTTGAAAATGGATGTTAATTTTAATGTTAATTTTCCTGGTGTTCCTAATTTAGTGAGCTAGAAGATTATTAGAACTGGGTGGGGTTTTTTTGGCTGAAGTTTTTTTCAAAGATTGAGATTTGGGTTACGAATATATCTGTCTTGGGGAACAGAAACCACACAGCACTGTAACTAAGTAACAACTAAAAGAAAAAAAACATTTAATTTAGAAAACATCTAGTGAAATGTGTGATTTTCCTTTTCAGAGTAACATCTCAGTATAAATGTTCTTCAGTTTTTATTAGAAATGCAATTTTCATAAGCAACAAGAAACCAAAATGTAAAATTTTGAGTAATTTCATTCAGCTCAAAGCACTTCTATTTTGAAACTCCCTCAAAAATAAGTTCTTTGTAGTGTTCTATAAAAAAAAAAGAATGCTGAAATTTTATTAATCTTACAGTGATTAGCATGGTCTCATAACCTGGCAAGAAAACCAGAGTATTTGAAGACATTGCAGAACTGGTATTCTGTGACTTTAATCTGAAGGCAGCCTGCTTTGCTGTGAGTCAGGAACAAATGTGGGAAGAACTTTCTTTTTCCTGTCTTTTTTTTGGATTCAGGGAAAGTTTTACAAAAATAACATGACAAAAAACCCCCACACATACAAACAAACAAACAAACAAAACCACAGAGAAAGGAAAACCCCTTAAGATAAAACCATGTAAAAGGTCTCTATCTAGCATGTAAGTATTAGGGCTGGATTTTGTGAAATGCTGAACAGATTAGATCTAAATGCAAATCTTTCCATGATTCACTCTCAGAGTAAAATGGAATCCAATGGAAAACCAGATGCTGCTTCCTTTCATGTTCTGTTTTGGAGATTTTTTTTTTTTTAACTTTTATAATGTTGAACATTTTAATTTAGATGAAGAAGCACCCATGAGCTGAGACATTTATCTCATTTACTCTAGTTTCTAACAGGCACCGGTATAGGTTTTATTACATCAGTATGAATACAAATAGTTTAATAAAAAGGCGGGGAATATCAAGGAATTAAGCTTTTTAAAGTTGTAACATGACTTGAAAGAAAATGAGGAAGTAAGCAAAATTACTTAAAGGTAATAAAAATTCTTAGAACCTCAAAGGGCCAGTCTGAAAAAAGGTCAGTTTCTGATATTTTGGAAACTGCTGGAGCCAGATACTTATTCCAAAAAGGGTCAATGCAAGTGACAGCAGTTAACATTTTTGTTACTTTCTATTTGCAGGTGTGATACTTCTACCAATCACAATCATGGGGATGTTTCTAGGAGGCTTTCTGATCAAGAAATTCAAGCTTCACATAACGGAAATGGCGAAGTTCGCGTGTATCACCTTTATAGTAGCGTATTTGTTAAACCTCTTGTACTTTACATGCAGTTGTGAGGTGCTCCAGGTGGCTGGGTTGACAGCACCCTACTCTGGGTTTGTATCCCCTTGGGTTCGTGTTGGTTGTGTCATTTGTCATTGTTGCTTCCTGCACTGTGCAGAACATGATGCATGCACCTGTATTCCTCTAGTCGCAATCTAATCTGGATTTGTTATCTCATTTGGACTTCAAACCTTCTACTCTCAGAAACATTTTGATTTTAATTTGGATGAGTTCTGAAACATGGCTTCTCTGTTGATTTACCGTAGCATAGTGATATATCCTTTTGCATGAAAAAAAATCTATATGTGTTTAAAGACAAAAATTTTTCATTGAAACTGGCATGTATTACATAATCTGCTAGTGTTAATCAGTGTGGTTTCAGCTGCAGTGCAGCTACTGTGGTTATGTAATTTTACTGCTCCCTTGGTGGTGATACACACAGGAAAAACCTTGATTTTGAGATAGACTTATCAGGCTGAAAAGACACCTAGTGTTGGAGATGGGCAGAATACTCCAATTTTGCTTTTGAAATTTCACTTAAACTGGAAATTTCTTTTTCTAAGTTGTTTATTGCTGGATATTAAGAAGATACCTCTATATTCTGGCAAATCACTAATTAATACAAAATTTATCACAGGCAGTTGAAATTTTTATATTCTATTTCAAAGCTTTAATTTAAAGCTGTTCTTCTGCTACCATGTAGAGAGTGGGAAATAAAAAGTGTGTTGGAAGTGGCTTCCCCGTCGTCCCCCAATGACTTTGCCTCTAGAAGGGACAAGCTACTAGATCAGTCTTTGTCAGCCTGCATGGGGAGTTACCAGCCTGCCTTGGTTTCTGGAGCTGCTGACCTGACCAGGTCCATTTTCTCAGCTGGGAGGTAGAAAGTAGTCACGTCAGGAGTATGTGTTGCCCAAACAGACATTCCCCCTCCCTTACCAGCCCCATGGTCATGCTTTCTTGAGAACATTTTGCTGACCCCAGCAGAATGCCACGATTGCCTACTGTTTAAGTTTAGCGCGGTCTGGTCCAACAAATTTCAAGGGATTTTAAGGGATTAAACTGAACCCAGCAGGGCTTGAGATTTTCAGTTCAGACAGAAACTCAGTCCTGTGTTTTGTGAAACTGAGCCTACATCCATGGAAATATCAAAGTTGTCTTGGCAAACCTAAAACCCAGTTCATCTTTGAGGTTAGTTACATAAACAATGTCAGAAGTTTGTGCAGTGGAGAGAAGTCTGGTTGAGTGCAACATCTGGTGCTGTAGAGCGAATTAAAAATAAGAAGAAATGTCAAGACAGCAAATAGTAAAAAAGCAATTACAGTTTGTCCAAGAGAACTGAGACTGGAGAATTTAGCCTGTGCTGGGACTGTTCTGGTTAGGCGAGTCACATACCGTTATACCTGTTTAACAATTTGTAGTTTGAAGATGAGCAACAGCCTAGCAAGGGCTAACACCCCAGTTATTTTCCCTGCTAAAAGACTTAGGAGAAATGCCTAAAAACATACCCCCTTGAAGTGTGTTTTAGATGAAGGAGTATGGAGGAAGACAAGGCAAATTTTGAACACTTTTGCTTTTTATTGTGAGTCACTTCAAGGCAGGGGTGATTTGTAGATGGTAGACTCCTAACACTTTCTGAAAATTGAGCCCTGCTACAGTGCCCTCAGAGTTGCTGGCCACTTTTTAAATTCTCAGTGATAGTTGTCATCCACTTAGTTTAGCTCATTGGGGCCTGAGGTTGATGTTTCTTACAGAAATGTTGGTAAAGGTAGAAGCTATGGAAGCACATGATAATACATAACAAGAAATGAGATCGGATAAGAAATGGGGCTCAAGCTTGTCCCAGGTGCAGGGCTGCTGCTGAAAACTGTCAGAGCTGAGACAAAAGTAGCACTTCTCACTAAGACTCATGCACCTTTCATCACTTCTAACCAGCTCTGATCCAGTGAAAAAAAAATGTCAAGGACATCTTGTTGCTGTAGTTTTAAGTAGTTTTATATCACCCAGATATCGTATGATATCTACTGCTAAGGAAAAGCATGGCCAGTCTACAAGGCATAAGAGATTCTAGGTATGATTTTGTTTTTCTTGGGCTGAGCTTTCAAATGAAAAATACCTAATATTCCCTCCCAGCCAAGAATACCAAATTTGTGAGTTCCATGCCTTTTCAGCAACAATCCATAAAAATGTTAATGCTTGATGAAAAAATCTCAATAGAGCTTTGGTTTAGCTGAAATTAGCCCAGTCTCCATATGACAACTTCACAATCTATTGGATGGTAGCAGTTACCTGTCCCAGTTACCTGTCCCTGTTTATTGCTACACTTTCTCCATGGTTTTCCTGCCTACCCCTAATATTTTGTTTGACTATATAATTCAGCTGAAATTTTTTTTTACCTTTTTTTCTGTTTTCCTCCAGATTAAAACATCTTTCCTTTCCCAAAAACAACTTCATGGCCAGTTGCAATGCTGACTGTGGCTGCAAGCTGGATCAGTGGGACCCTGTGTGTGGGGATAATGGGATCACTTACATGACAGCCTGTTTTGCGGGATGTAAATCATCAACAGGGACAGGAAAGAACATGGTAAATATATAGGTGGATAGATGATCATACACATAGCTAGATTTCTCCATCTGTTAGTGTTTTGGCTTTGTGATTAAGAAGTCCTGTAGACTCAAATGTCCATTCTGTATGATTTAACCTTGTAGTAGAAACAGCATGAGCGCCAGTTTGCAGGGAAGATTTTTAAAAGAGTTGGGGTGAGAGAAGTAAACTATTCAGGAAAGACATGAAAGTCTCAGACTATTGACTTACATTTCTTGAACGCTTTTATTTCAATTTTTTTGTAAATTATTTTCTTCTCAGCAAAATGACCATAAATTTGGCTTTAAGTTTCTCAGTAGATCTCTTACTGCATATGTATAATACAGCTAAGAGGTGTTTGCTTTAGAAAACCTTTACTAGTCTGGTTGTTATACTAGCAAAATTCCATAGTGTCAGCTCATGTGCAGCAGACCTGTGTGAATTGTGAGTGCTGGTTTCACGAACTGTTACAGATCATACTGGAATATCCTGCTTTCCTGAGCTGCCATAGCTCAAACAAGAAAGTCATAACTCTAAATTGTACAGCCAAGAGGTCATTTTGCTCAATGTATCAGCAGCAAAGCCATTTCCAGGACTCCAAACAATCCTACCTGGGCAAGACCATTAAAAACAGTAGGTTTGCAGGAGTGTGTGAAAACGGTCATGTCTTCTGTCAGAAGCAGAGTTGTCTTCGTGTAACCATACTGAAAGAGACAGGCAACGTTTTCAAGCTTATATCCATATATCCCAACAACATTCTCTTGCTTCACCCAGGGGAACTGGCTTTCAAACCCATGTTTCCTGCTAACTTCAAAGGCTATGAAATAGCCCTCCCTCAGTCCAGCACCAAATGCTGTTTTAGATAGATAATGATAGATGTGCATGATTGAATTGCTGGGTCCACTTCTGTATTTTAGTGTTACTCATTTACTTCATAGGATGCCTGAGCAGAATGGCTGGACAACAGTTCATGTCTGAATTTTGTAGCTTTGGCCCATTTTAAGCATACACAGAGCACCTTCTGTCCTAGAAATGGCACGGCTGAAACTAGAGTCACAGTTGCTTTGTGTCTGTGGAGCAACTCAAAGCGGCTAGAGCATACCAATGAACTTGGCCACCAGTCGGCAAAGATGATTAGGGAGGTTCTTTCAGTGTAAACAACAGCCCGCCTGTTATGGCGAGTGAAAAATATAGCTACTAAAATAGTTTTGTGCCACTGACTTCTGATGAAATAAATTCTTCTTCTCATCTTCTCCTTTCAGGTGTTTCATAATTGCAGCTGTGTGGAAGGACAAGGGCATGGACTTGGCAATTCCTCTGCAGTTTTGGGACAATGCCAGAGAGAAAGCTGTACCAAAGCATTTCCCTATTTTTTAGCATTACAGACTGCATGTGCATTTATTTTAGCCTTAGGAGGCACTCCTACATACATGATTATGTTTAGGTGAAATACTTTACCTTACCTTGACCATAAAGCTTGGGGAAAGAGAAACAGAATATGGTGTCTACTATTTAATTCCTGTTGTGAGAAATGGCATGCTGATCAAATTGGGGCTCTGAGTCTTTGCCTGTACTCTGAAATACAGCTCTGTTCAGAGGCACAGCCAAATGCCTGTCCACCGATTTAATTCCAATTTAAGGCTGAGTAGATACTTTGGTGATGAAATGGGTGGGCCTTATGCTCATCCTAAACATTAGTTTTCACTTCCAATGACAGGGATGTTTATAACACAGCAATGAATTTGAAATAAGATGTGGTGCTAAGCCATATCCAAAGTGACTGTGCTGTTCACGTTACTCAGGAGAAAAACACCTTTGTTAAGTCTTGTTGCCTCAGAACATTTTCTGTGTTGTGAGAAGCCTGATATTCCCATTTTGTCAAACTGGTATGAACAGAACTATGTCAGCAGCAGTAATTTTTACATTTTCATTCCTTCAGTTGTAAAGAAGCACTGCTATTTTAAACTCAGAAGAAAAAACAGTGTTCTGTGCCTTTTGCATGGAAGTTTCTTTCCAGCCATGCTCATGGGTGAATTGCAATCTTCAGTAGTCAGTACACGTGGCTAGAAAGCTCTTTTTGCTAAGCTGCTGATTCTTCTGAAATATTTCTAAGTGCAGCTGTTCTTACCACATGCCTGGATTATGGACAAAACTAGCTTTGCTGGAAAAAGTTTTCAGAATAGTAATGTGTATAATCAGAAGCCTTTCACGCTAATGCTGCAAAGACAATATTCTGATGTATAGACTCCAGTTCAGGAAATAGTCTGGCCATAGCAAGTCTGCCTCCTCCCTCCGTGCCAGCTCAGTACACCCCTCTGCTTTATGTGAATTCTTCCAGTTCATTTGATGGAGATGGGCTGTTTCTCCACTGGTGGGAATTAGATGCTTTTGCAGCCAGGTAATTCATGTTCACTGTCTCTCTACAAAATGCTAGAGGCAGAGGTGGATTCTACCTGCATGTAGCTAGCAAGGCCTGCACAACCTTGTTGCTTCTGTTCACCACTGCACAGTATTGCCTCTTCTAAAGCAAGGCAGCCTTTTGGAGCTTAACTTATGGACATGAACTGCCTACTTTTAGTTGGTTCACTTCAAGTGTTCTGTGCATCCTCTCCCAAAAGTCTTTACAATCTGTTCTCCTTGGGTTCAAGGTCAGTTTCTGCAGATTCTCCCATTTATTTCAATGAGATTTCATCAGCTGAAGTCAATGGAAGGAGGCTGTACATCTGCACTTTTACTGTGGTGAATGTTTTCAATTATAAATTGAGTGAGCTATGCTAGGTAGGCCATAATACCCTTGCAATGGGGCACGTGCAGATGTTCACAGGATGGCTACAGCGACATAATTCTATCGTTCCCAAAACAATGTAATGTTTTTGTTTCCTTTTTTAGATCTGTTTCACCAGACCTGAAATCCTTTGCTGTTGGGATTGAAACTTTATGTGGTAGAATACTAGGTAAGACTTCGTTTCTTTGTGGGATTTAAGTAGGTAGTCAAAGAGATAGACCAAAGCTAGCCAGTGTAATGCCTTTGCTCCAGATGAGAGCAAGATAGATTTTCCAAAATTTTTATTTGTAAGCAGACTACGCATTTCAAAATATTTCTAGAGCTTGCTACATGTTTCCTGGTATGTAATTACATATTATGATTATCTCTTCAGTATTTTTTCTCTGCAGCAAGGGAACCAGGTAAAGGAAGGAAATTATTATTTTTTTTAATTCATGGACACAACTCCCTGAGCTTGATCAGTCTTGATATCCTTAACACCTATGCTCCGTGTTGCTGGCAATTTTTTACTTAGATCTGCCATGTAATCTGTCTATTATTTTCTTTCCTGTGCTTAACTGCAATAAATAATCGTTCAGGTTTTCAGACAGGTAGTGTGCCCTGCCTCTAGCAAACATTGCCTTATCTTCATTTATTTGCTGATTTTTGAAGTCTTCCCTATGCAGACAAGCCCAAGTAGTCATTTGGATCTCTCTCCTAACTCCATATTTTAACTGCACAGAATCAATCTTGTGCTTTTATGAAATAGTTTTCTTCACAGAACTGCACATTATCCCTGAAATAGCTTACTGATTATATTAAAGCATTATGGCTGTCTAAAAGGAATTCTTTCAGTACTATGTAAGTAATACACTTATTACCTAGTTGGTTTTGAGCAAGTGCTTAATTTCAGCCCTTTAAACTTAGCTAACCATTTTTAATGGCAAACTGTCGTGTAATATCTGAATAGATACATTGGTATGCATAAATATTAATGTGTAATGGCACATAATTCCACACCAGGGACTGAAAAAGAAATGTTTGTTACATTATTTCTTTAAACAACAGAAGTTAGAATTTTAATAAAAATGCCATTAAAGTAGAATTATTAACATTTCCCTTGCTGAGTATAATAATGCTATAATGTTCTATTCTTTCAACTCCCTTTAGGTACTTGCTTAAATATTTTCACTAACTTGGACTCTCAAAGCTGGAGATGGATGTTTAGTCCCATTTTATGCAGCCATAATTCAGAAACCCTGAGATTCATTTCCTCATTTCTTTATCATGACGTTAAATGTTGAGATCTTCATGTCTGAGATCATATAATAAGAATTTTCTTTGCAGGAGGACTCCCAGCTCCTATTTATTTTGGTGCCTTGATAGATGAGACCTGCTTGAAATGGGGGACAAAAAACTGTGGGGGATCTGGATCTTGTCGGGTGTATGACACAAAAGCATTCAGGTAAGCTGAAATCTTCAGTAAGGGGTTGTGCATTTGGCTTCTGAGGAAGCTTTGGGCACCAAGGACCAAGGTGTAACTTTGCCCATGACAACTCTCAGTTGACTGATTAGGATACTAAGAGCACCAAAACTCCTTATTTTGATGAGGCCTTAATAGATCAAATAAGCCAAATCACTTGGCTTGTCAGACTTCTGATTCAGTCTGACATATGACATTGCAGTACACTGCCTTACATGTCCAGAGTTAATTCCTTTATTGAAACGTTAGTGCACTGAATGCCTTGGCTTTGCGGGAGACTAAACAAACATGGAGTGATTGTGGCATTGAAGATGCTCTTCCTCATCCTTAATTTCTCTGCTTTCTAATGTATAAGACTCCTCACAAAATCTGCTTGGAGAGGGAACCCAAATGAGTGGGGAGACCGAGGGGTGACTTCATTAATGTTTATAAATATCTCGAGGGTGGGTGTCACGAGGATGGAGCCAGGCTCTTCTCAGTGACAACCAATGATAGGACAAGGGGCAGTGGGTGCAAACTGGAACATAGGGTGTTCCACTTAACTATGAGAAGAAACTTCTTCATGGTGAAGGTGCCAGAGCACTGGAACAGGCTGCCCGGGGAAGTTGTGGAGTCTCCTTCTCTGGAGACATTCCAAACCCGCCTGGACACCTCCCTGTGTAACCTCATCTGGGTGTTCCTGCTCTGGCGGGGGGATTGGACTAGATGATCTTCTGAGGTCCCTTCCAATCACTAACATTCTGTGATTCTGTGTGAGTGGTGGTGCATGGAGAGCCACGGCCAGGAGCATTGAGTGCTACCAATGAGGGGCTGGGGGAAGGCTGGGACAACAGGCAAAAAGCCCCGGCTGGTGTGGCTTGCACCCTAAAATACAAACTGCTGAATGGGAGATGTCTTCAGACAGATGGCATTTCTGCTGGGAGTATAGGACCTGATTGTAATAGAACCTGCCTGGGGCTAAATATAATGAGATTGTTTGCTTTCTGTCTTTCTCGAAATGTGGAGCAATATCTCATTGAGAATAGATAGTTTTGCCAAAGTGTACTTGATATCTTACTTGGTTCCACTCAGGATTGGCAAACTTTATTAATATAAAAATATTTTATCACTTTTTTCTTTTTTTTTTTTTTTTTCTAGAAATGTCTATCTTGGCCTCATTGCAGGACTACGAGCAGGATGCTGTCTCTTATACATAGTGATCTCTGTTTTAATAATGAAACGCTTCAAACTAGATGGCAAAGAGATGACAGATATTAAAAACATGGAAAGATCAACCAGCAAAGAAGCAGCTATTGACAATAAAAAAGAAATCCTTCCTGGTGCAAGAACCTCAGAGGAGAGTGAGGAAACTCGTATGTAAAAAAGAGATCACCTTGTAACTTTAACTATGTTTCAATTTTTCTAAGCACAACAGGAGTCTAATTACTGACTTCAACATCTAGTTTACATGTTGAGTGTTCAGAAAAATATCTTTGAAACATTGATTTTAATTTGCATTACCCTATTGTCTTCTTCTCCTCATCTGAAACAATAGGGGGAAAAGGTTTTCACAATTTTGGGGAATTCTACCAATCTCTTGCTCTCAGTCCCTTTCTAGACCAACAGGAAGACTAGCCAAAATTTTTCAAGTGTCATGAATTTGTTTGTGATTGAAAAATTAAGAAGAAGAAATCTACAATAAGCTTCTTTTCCATTTTTCTCCAACTTTATTTCAAGTCCTCTTGCTCTGTATTTGGTCCTACAGCTCTCAATGGCCGATCGAGTTACACTTGCGTGGTTGCTCTGATGGCCTTTGCTGTGTGGTTCATGACCAGAGCGGTTTGTTCCCAACTGAGTCCCACAGCCCTTGCTCAAGCAAGACCCCCACGGCTGTCAGTGAGCACTCTCTGAACAAGAACTGCACGATGACTCTGGGGTTGGCTTGAACACGTTAAATGATCAAAATGGATTGCAAATGAAAGAAAATGGTGTATTAATTTTGTGGCACATCAGTGTTGGGTTTGAGTAAAATTACTCTGAACCTGATGCAATAAAGTGATAGGTGTTTAACTTTCTTTGATTTTTGTGTGTGTGTACCTGTGCTTGTGTGGTTATTTTTATCCTAATGACCACTGCATTTATACCATGTGTATATAGATTTACTTTCTTGTTTAAGGAACCTCCAGTAAGCCTTGAAATACAGTGCTGAAATCTTGTAAATTCACAGCTTTCCGCAGACAGCCTAGTCCAGAGAGAATCTTCAATAAAAGACTCTTCCAGCAGTCATTACCAGGAAAAACGTCTCTAAAAATACTTAATATGTGATATTTCATGGATACCACTCATGATGTGGCTTCACGATGGGAGCAAACATGCCTAGTAAGATCGCTGCAGGTTTTGTCTCCATCATCACAGCCATTTTCCTTTCTTTTCTGAAGGTTGCCTCTGATCCCTGCAGTCCTGTGCAGAAGCCTAAAACTAGGAAACAAGCTTGCTTTCTTAATCTTAAACTTCCTTGGGACATGGAAGAAAGCACTGCACTAATATAAGAAAATCGACCACCCTTTATCTGAGAAAGTAGCAGATCAGAGGGCTAAAGAGACCCCCCATATTAAATAATCTTCTGACTTTTTTCCACTATCTGCCCTGTGTAAGCACAAGAACAGGAGTGGGGAAAGGGTTGATGTGGTATTCACTGAAAGCAAGTTCTTCATATCCTGGCCTTGGGGATGGAGTTATTTGCATTTTATCACTTAATGAAAATGACCAGCACATTTAGACATTGTCTTACAATCACAGCTCTGATTATAAACTGCCAGCAGATATGGAGAAGTAGTGAGGGTTATAGGGGAACAAGTACAAAAGCTTCTCTAGTACAGATGATATCAATATTGCACCCAGGTCTGCAAACAATTAAAGAAAAATCCAAGGTCCAGAAACCCCAAGAATTTTATAGAGAGAAAATAATGGTCTGTCTTTCTGCAAACTTTTTTAACATTGAATAAATGTATTGGCAGTTCTAGAAACTCGGGTGACTCATGCTAACATCATTTCCGTTTTACTTCTATTGTCTGGGTATTTATTTCTGTACATGGTTTTTTATATTACAGATTTTTTTTGATGGGAGCATCTTTTGCACCTATTGCTTGATTTTCCCGGAAGGTAATGTTTTATCAAATGTGTGTTGATAATTGATGTCAGACTAGAAATGAGATTCTGGTCAGATCTGATGATTCATGTTCAGATATTTACCTCAGATGCAACTTCATAAAGTGAGTTTTTTCAAACAAATAAGACTTAACATCATTCTTCATAACAGTCACAAATCGATAAAAGCATAAGCACTGCCACAGGTGGTATTAAATGAGCCTCTGTACTCCTAATGCCAAGGCTGTATCACTTGCTTAAATTTCAATGTGCCCTGTTTCTTGTATGCAAGTCTAAGCACTCTTCTGTGAACAGCAGGTAGAAGTTTCTTCAAGGAAATAATTTGTTCTTCAACATGCAACTGGCACAAAATATACAAAAAATTAAATAGATGGTCACCTGAGTGGCATTTTCCAGAAGTTGTTTATCCCTTTGCCTCTAAAAATAGGGAAGAAATAAGGACATTCTTCCTTTTAATTCCTCCTGCTCCAAAGGCAGTGTTTCACCAAACACAGAGGCTGAGAGGCCTTTGGGACTCTGGTTTGACTGCAAAGCCACATTACTGATTCTGGGATCAGAACTGGTATCTTTGTCCTGTGTGTTAGCTGTGTCAGCGGGCTCAGACCTGGCTCTGATGTCTCTGAGCACCATCAATGGGAAGATCCTCCAGGAAGGAAGAGAAACCTGTTGTATTATAAGGTGGCAAGAGAAACTGATAACGAGGAAAGCTATTTTGAGGGCAAATTTGCAACTACACCAAGTCAGGCATGCTTTTGAATAAAGACAACAAGCCAAGTAGTTCAGGGATCATTACAGACAACTTGGTGGGCTATAAATCATGATAATTTCACTGAAACCAATGAATAAATAGCCAAATAATGAATTTTTATCAGACTGTGGGAGGCTTAAGGGCATGAGCCTTATGTTTACCTAACTCTTGTTTGAGGCTGTCATAGAGCCCTTTAATGGCATTATCAAAGTCATTCTGTCAGAATACCTATGGAAGACAGAGCTTTATACCAGAAAACAGTGCAGTTATTTGGCATTCCTTTACTTTTAGATATATAATCAACCAGACATAATGACCTATGACTGCCTGTTTTTCTGACATTTTCTAGTTGTTTATCAAAGAGAAAAAAAATCTCAGCAACCTTAAACCCACAGTTTTCTGTACACATATAGGATCATGCACCCTACAAAGACCAAGCCCTCCTATGGGTTTTGTGTCCCCATTATCAACAAGTCCTGTCTGTCCTGGCACAAAGAGAAATTTGGAATAGAGTACTAGCTGTTGCAGAATAAACAAAAAATACTTCAGACTGTCAAATTAAATTTAAAGCATTTCAACTATTTTAACAATATAGCAGAAAGGTAACATTAGATTTAGTCTACCAGTTTTTCACTATGGAACATATTGTCATTTTGCCTACCTCTAGTTTGGAATATGGTCAAAGTTCTTTCTAGCTGAAACTTAATATAGGTCTGAATCACATGTTATTTTCTCTAGTGTTACTTAGATATCTTACTTTCTAATTAATTCATATTTTTATTCTGAGCTACTAAAGCATAACTTAATCACAGTTCAAGTCAGACAAGAAGAAAAAACAAAAAAATCCTGCTACGGGTGCACCTAAATATTGAGGCTGAGAAGGTTCCTTCATGAGACCCTTCTGCACTAATATGGAAGTGGTCTGTAAGGGCAGAGCCAGCTTTTTAGAGAAGGTAAATTATTTGTTTGTGTATGGCCATGGATGTGGAGGGTGGAGAGTGGCCATGGGAAACATTCAAGCGTGCTGTATGTCTCCTAAGGTGTTTGTCCATCTCTTTGGACAGATCTGCATTACAGACAGGATGGATTCTTGAGTCCAAGCCCTTCCTAATGCACCAGCAAGGAGATGGCAGCCCTTAGCTTAGGTCTGAAAAACCAGTGTTGCAGTCTCAAGTTAAGCAATTTGGGACACAGTTTCTCCCTCATGCAGTCAGGACTCTTAAGCATCAAACAAAACCTGGTGTCCTGATTTCAGCTGGGATACAGTTAATTTTCTTTCTAGTAGCTGGTAGAGTGCTCTGGTTTGGATTTAGTATGAGAAGAATGTTGATAATACGCTGATGTTTTTGTTGTTGCCAGGTAGTCAAAGACTTTTCAGCTTCCCATGCTCTGCCAGGTGCACAAGTAACTGGGACGGAGCAAAGCCAGGACAGTTGACTCAAGCTGGCCAAAGGGTTATTCCCTACCACATGGTGTCATGCTCAGTATATAAACTGGAGTTGGCTAGAGGGCAAATATCACTGCTCGGGAATGGATGGGCTATTGGTGTCACACGTAGTGAGCAATTGCGTTGCGCATTGCTTGTTTTGTACATTCTGTTATTATTATTGTTATTACTATATTTTCATTTGCTGTCTTATTAAACTCTTCTTATCTCACCCCATGAGTTCTTTTTCCGCCTTTGATTCTCTCCACCATGCCATTTGGTGTGAGGGAGTGAGTGAATGGCTGCATGCTCCTAGTTGCCATCTGGGGTTAAGCCACAACTCCTGGGCACGACATCCATGGCACAACAAAGTGCGGCACAGTGGAGTTATTGTGTGGGTTTGGACAGGCTGTGTGTTGCATGTGTGGTAAACCGGGTCTCTTCTGAGACCAGCCATGGTGTCACTGCTCTTACGGTCCCACTTTAGTTCCTGCACCATGGGATGAGCTGCTTAAGGCAGGGGTTGACTTCCATTGGCACATCTGGAGTGAAAGAGCCACCCAGAAAGACTGGAAAGCCCAAGAGGTTGAAGCTCCTGGTTAAGAGCCTCCTACGAAGCCACCCACCCACGCCACATGCTAGGAGAACAGACTGCTTTTTGGGTGTCTCTGGTACACAGCCTAGTGGTTGCAGTGTGGGAATGGAAGCAGAAAGCCCAGGATTTATTTCCAATGGGACTGCAGTGCTGCTTTTTTCCTTAGGTCTTCTAAAGGCACTGTAAAGTGCTTACCATATTTAGTGGGGGAAAAAATATATAGTAAGTCCTCAGTGATCAAGATTACCAGGAAGCAACAGGCCAGCAGATTTCGGTAGGTCGGTGGAATAAACTTAAAAGTGCGGCTATGCAGAAATTGTTACAAGGGAAATACAGTTGGAAACAAAGTATTCTCATGGAATCCTCAAGATTTCATCAGAATAAGACTTACGTGATGCAGGGAAAAATCTGATAAGTATGTCTAAAGTTGTTATAATAGATCTTCATCTTGAACCAGAGATATTCTGAGTCAGTGACTGTCATACCTAAATAATTCATCTCCTCAACTGTGTTACATTGTCAGGTGTTTATACAGAAATGTAGCATTTTCTTCTCCAAAGTCATCGGGTAGGAAATCATCAGAGTTTCAGCTTTCTCAGCAGGACATATTGCTGCATAAAGGAATGAGTGCTCTTCCTGTTATCTGCAAAAATACTAACTGAATTAATCTCATTTGAACATGTATTTATTTTCTTATCATCTCATTGATAGAACACTGATTCCATGTATTAGGTCATATCTCTAAAATTAGTGTTATACTAGGTCTCAGACTTTGATTTCTTATACATCTACTAAGTTCCACTACTCCTATAGCTCAGATGGCGTTTTCACAGGGGAAGTATTAATGCAATTTCAGATGAGGCCAGAAGGCATTTTCCAGGAATATCGTATGTTTAGGTGGCTCAATAGACCTTCAGCCATGGCTGCCAAACTCTCCTGCAGAGGGTCCACATGCAGCCCGGTGGCAGAGAGCCGTGGCTTGACCCCTGTAGCTACCGGTGGCCCTGCTCACTGCTTCCCTCAGGATGCATCTCTCTGATAACACAAGTGGGTAGCTGGCCTGGCTCACACGGGGACATTGGAGCTGTGAGGTGGCCCTACATGGGGTGCTGGTTCATAATGAAGAGTGGGAGAGCCCTAACATGTTTGTCGTCTTCCCTGCATCCCATGGGCTGCTCCTGCCAGCACAGCAGCCTCCCTGCCACAGATGGGAGTCACAGCTTGAGTTGGTTGTATGGCCTGTTAGCCATAGATTCACGGTGAACTCCATCTCTACTGGAGTTTCCTTCCACAGAAAACCAGACACCCTTGATCTGTCCTTACATCAGAGTAAAATACCTTAGCGATGTATATAACCATAGAGTTTGTGCTCAAGTCCTGACCTAACCTGACAAGACCAAAGAAACCTGAAACATTACTCCAGTACTAACAACAGGTTATAGTAATAATAATGGTGATGTGACCTGAAATATCTGAGATCCTGATGGGTTTTATGTATTGATTTCTTCAACCTTTTTTAAAGCTGCAGGCATGTGGGTAAGAAAACCATCTCCTAAACATGGCAGATAGATTTCTCTACAGAATTTTGTTCTTCATAGCCAGCAGAAGGCACAAATCCTATAAGATTGTCGTGGCCAATTATAACAAAATTTAAACCAAAGAGAAGAATATGGCTTTAGGAGACTGTGAAGAAGTTTCTTATCAATGCTTAAAAGTGTTGATCTGTACATTCAAAAGAAGATCCTGAGTTTAAAGAGAGAGTTCCATTTTCAGTTGCCCTATTTTAGGTAATCTAGGTAACAATTTTGAGTTGAAAAGCATGATTACTCAACATTCTCCAAAAATCTAGCACTGGGTTCCTCAATAATGCATTAAGAAAAAAAAATAATCAGGACACCTCAAAAACATTTGAACTTACAGTTTTAAAAATTTTTAAAGTGTCATTTCAGAGCCAGCATGCAAACAGCTTCAACCCCTCTGAAGATAATAGATGTTTACCTACCCCTGATGTGCTTTAGCCTGCAAATACGTTACCTTATGTTGATCAGTAAAATGGCTAGGTCATAAAGTTATGTAACAGTAATATGTGAAAAAAGAGGATATTTACACTGCAGTTAAAGAGGATATTTACACTGCAGTTAAAGGTATGGCCACAGCTGGGTGAACTTGACCTACTGGGTCCAGCTGCCACCGATTACAATGATGAAGAAGACACCTTTGCATGGGCTTTACAAATCCACAACAGTTTCTGGGGAGTGTTTGTACTGAAAGCCAAAAACTTTTGCTGAAAGCTGGAAGGCAAAGATGTGTTCATAACTACTGTCATTCAAAGCTAAAGGAATTAAAGCTAAACTTCCAGTGGCAGAGCTGTTATCTCCAGGCAAAAACTACTCTTGACTCAAGAAATGAAAGGGTGGGGACTACAGATAAAGTTACATTTCCAAAACACTTATAAGCTACAGTATCTTTTCCAGACATGGAAAGCTCATATAGAATGAGAGAGCAACTCAATAACTGTTAACAAAGAACATAACATTCTAGGTTTTGGGGCTGTATCTTTTTAGAGTAGGAAATATCTCCTGGCTCACTTCCTTTCTTGTAGGTTTACTGTGATCCAAGTCATTAAAATTGAAGTGTTCAAAGCATTTACACAGTACTATTTCATTACAGAACATGAATTAAGCTTTTTAGAGCTTGCATCCGTTGGGATGCCATTATAAAGTAATCTGAAATAAAAACTTTTGACTCAAGCTTGGCTTATGAATTTACCTTAAAAGTGCTTTGGAAAATGCTTTTTTATCTATCATGCCCAAACTCACATTCCTTGATCAAAGAATTAAGACTGTAACAGAAAAAGGAAGTGAATGCAGACATCTCAAACACCAAGGCAGTCTGTTCAACTTGAGTATGTCTAAAAAATGGCTACCTTGATTTCATGTGTGATGGTAACAGATCCTCTAGTGAAGTTTTGGAAGATAAAGACTACTCCTTCTCATGTCAGACCATTCAAATGCATATGTGTAATATAACTGTTATTTCCAGCTCGGTTTTGCTCCATTCTCCTCTGACTACGTAGTGTTGATAGAGACTGATCTAAGATCTGAAGATACTAATGGAAACTGTAGTGGAAATACCATGATTTCCATTTGTTTCTGTAGATCCCAGAAGACATCATCTGAGAGAAATACTGGAGAGCCAGAAATGAACAAAAATAGCTAATGCTCATCATTGAGCTCTCACTGTAGAAGGTAACTTGCAGAAACTTGGAAAGACATGACTGCAAGTAGGAAAGTAACTCCTTAAGCTAATTTTCTCCTTCTTCAACTTTGAACTGCACAGTGCAGGAATTCACTCCTGCATCAACACAAACAATCCTAGCATTGCATGCAGTCCCTACCCAGAGGTTCCCTTTTTGGATCAACTGGGCTGCATTACTTGCAGGTTTTCTTTGTTAATGCCAGGAGTTGAACCAGACAACTTAGTTTGGTTACTGTAACCAATCCTGTTCCCTGTATTCCCATGTATTTTATCTTTTCCTTCTTAATTCAACTTTCAAAATAACACATAAGAACTGCTGTCTTTCAAAGCCTTCTCATGTGTACTCTCTGCACTGTATTATGATAATGTTTTTACCAAATCAGCTGATTTAGGAGATAAAATAATTTAGGTAGTACATTGATTAGAGAAATTTTTAATCTCATTTTGAATGTTTTCCCACCCATCTACCCATAAGTACCTGCTGCTGAGGCAGTTTTGTTCTGCAGTTTTACGTTTTTTGAAGCTTCCAGTCTTCTTGAAGCTTTTCAGGAACAACAGGAATCTACTCGTTCACTGCATTGTCTGCTGTTGGTTGCCAACAAATGCCAGTGAATGCCAATGTTGACATTCATTGCAAGTTCAAATTGACTGCAAGCTAGCAAACGGCATCCATGGTTGAGTAGTGTCATCAATACAGAGATAATGACAACTCATCCAATGGCAGGTCTTCTAGACCTGCTGATGTTTGGATGACCTTGAGAACTAACTATTGAATTTCTTATAGCCCTGGAGGATTTGTCGAACAGGGCTGGAATAATTGCAGTTATGAGACCTGGATGGGAAAAGAATTTTGTATGCTCAATACTTCTTCTTTTCACCCAACTCCTAAAGTCAATGAAAACAACAAACAACTTTAAATCCCAGGTATTAAAATGAGGATTAAAAAAGGACTTGTGGGCTGAAATTAATGATGATTCAGAAATGAATCAGCTATTGAATTCTCTTTCAAAATCTGTTTTCAAGTAGAAAAAAAAAAGAATGGTATGAATAATTGGAAACTAAGGAGCTTTTGCAAGTAAATACTTGCAGGTATTTAGTGTCTGAGGAAGTAAGGAAAGTAAGGAATTCCAGAAAGCATTCACAAGGAGGTACACGAAGAAAACTAACTAGTGCTATTACTGACCACTAGCAAGTATCTTTAAAAATACTGAGTAACTGCTACAATTCCAGCTGAACGTAGCAAAGAATCTGACGTTCACTTTTTGAAAGACTTGAGAGATCTGACAGCATATGAAACATTTACCCTTGAAGTGAGTAGGACACATCAGTGGCCCATACCTGGTCAGGTCTGCAACCCTAATCCAACAGAGCATACACTGTGGGCATTTTAAGTGTGAAAAATAAAACCTTTTTTCTCACACTATTTGCCAAGAAATCCCACCTATTCAGGAAAAAAACACCCAAAGAAAACCAAGCCCCCTCCCCCCAAAGTGCTGCAACAACTTCCAGTTTTGTGAGTTGTAAGCTCTGACTCTTTGGGTTTAGAGGCATTGCTCCTAATGTTCAAAATTTCAGTACATAAAGGGAGGCACCTGAATGAAAGCAGTCTGCCTTTCCAAAGAGTTAAGTAAAGGGAGCTATGGGTATATTTACAGCAGTGGGTAAAAGTAGATGTAGGCATTTAATTTTACTTAATGAGTAAAAACTGTGGCTGCAGTGACAGATTATTGCTGAAACACATTCAGGTACATCCTTCTGCCAAGTAATTGTTCTCCCCTCAAAAACAACAATGAAGAAAGGATCTAAGCCTTCCTCCCAGAATTGTAAAGATGCTCAAAATTATCTCTCTAGTCTTCTTCAAATCTCTCCTGAACATGCTTAGCAGCACTTGTCATTATTTCTTTCTGATTTCCTTCTTGAAAAAATATATATCTTGCCCTGCCTCAATTGCATGCATCTAGCAGTAGGGATTGACATTTTGTGCATGTGGATGTATGTGTGTGTGCATGCATAGTGCTTCTTAGGCAGCAAGGGCTCTCGGGAAGCAACAGTAGCAGAAACATTAATTACAGAGTTCCACTATGAGATAAAATGTTTTGATCTGTTTTCTCTGCTTCCACCATAGACCCATGACCTACAGTTGCAGGTTTTTAGTGATAGAGGGAAGACCACAATCTTTTCAAGGCTGGCAACAAATCAGTGTTGTGCTCGCTCGCTCTCTCTCTCTCTTCCTATTGCAGGTGCTGAGCTGCTGTGGCACCCAAAGGCATTTGGGCTTTGCTCCTGAGTCTGGCTGGAAATATTTTTTCCACAAGAAAGGGGAAAAACCCCTTGATAAGCAAGTTATGATCTTCTTGTTCCAGCCTTCCTCTCTGTATCCAAAGAGGCCAGTTTATTGACACCTCCTTGACCTCATGAGCCTGGAATAATATCTTCCTAAATCTGCTGCAAACCATATCACCTTTTTCTGGAATTGTTGATCCCTTGTGCATAATTCTCATCATCTGTCATCTGGAATCAGGTCTTGTTTTCAGTTAAAACTAGTATATTTTGTCACATAAAATGTATTTTTAAGGATCACAGATTTTGGATTAAAAATATCCCTCTCAAACCCCTGGCTTTAAAGTCACCATAGGAAACCATATATGCACCAAACAGTGTTAATAAAATATCAGTTGGGCAAAGCAAATGTGAGACAAGCAAAACCAGAGAGTTGCAACTACTTTCCCTGTCAAAATTCACTCTTGAGTTCCGTAGGTAGATAAGGTGATTCATTCCTTTAGGTCCCACAGGTCAATCCTATGGCTATATCTGGATACGTCAAAATATTTGCAAATGTAATTGTAAGACAAGACCAAGCAAAGAGTTTTATCAGTTTTTCTAGAATCTCTGTCTCCATGAAATATCACTTTATTTGGGTAAAAAGGTCCTGTTCTTTTCCCTTCGGCTGCTGCAACGCTGCTAAGTGACTGTCATGACAGACAACGCTTGTTTCAGAACAACTCAGCATTTTGCACTAACATGTCTGTTAACTATAGCCCACTAAGCCTCGAGCATCTATTTTAAAGTATCAACTGGGTAATTCAATCACTGTTGTGAAATGGTACCCAAGTACGCATCTTTTTATTTAAAGTAACAATGGTTGTCAAGCTCCGAGTGACGCAAATACGATGAACACGAGCCCACAAATACACAAAAGCAACTTCGAATATATGAGCTAAAGGCTTGATCTGAGAAAGTTTTAAGGTGCATGAAGACACAGATGAGTGTTTTGCCTGACTGATGATGAACTTCTCCCAGACCAGTAAAGACTGAACACGACAAATATATCGAGTATTTGCAGTAGTCTTAGGGGTAGCGTTATTGTTTGAGTGTCCTCTGCTGGGCAGTGCAGGGAATAGCAATCAGGACACGAGCATATGCTGGAGGGATTTTGCTTTGAGAACAACGTCACTACAAAATTCAGAATATTTATTTTGTTTCATAGCCAGTTAACTAAAGATGATGAGTTTTTAATAAAATTCTACAAGCCTGAGATTTAAAAAAACCAATTATTTCCTTTATGGCAATGTATTTTTAGTTTCAAGTAGGAATAAAATTTTCGGCTGAGCTAAGATAAAATGCTTCTTGGAAAAACACTGCTTTTGTCAATTTTGTGATAGAAAATTGTTGTCATGATTTGTTTAGATAAGGTGAAAATATTTTTCTTAAAGGCTTTGGGTTTACTGTGAGTTCTGATTGAATTTGACGAAATAAAAGAACTGCTGTTAGCCTTGAGCTTGTCATTCCTGTGGCAATCTACTGCATGGATCTGTTTAGAGGATCAGCATTACACTTTGTGGGCCTTTGGCATGTGGCTGTCCTGCCAGCAGCTCTCCCTGAACCCTTTAAAAATTGCTGACTGGCTCTATTGGAAATGCCAAGGGAGGTTTTCCTTTATTTGTTGAGAATTTAGTTCAGTTCATATAACTTGCTCTGACTGTTGTTGGTAACCAGGTACACATAAGGCACTTTCATACTTGTATGTTAGTTTTTCTTCTTGTTGATCACAGGTTTGCTATTAGTTTTACTTGCTGAACAGCGTTATTATGTATTATTTAGTTATTTGTAACACTGTGAAAGTTGTTCCTAAAAGAATCCGTCCTAACTCACGGGACACTGGTCTAAATGGCTTTCTAAATACATGATTCATTCTCTGCATCAGAAGAACTTGGCAAATGTTCTTTGATCTTGCAATTATCTTCTTTATTCATGGGAGCATCTTCTCTTCCTCCATTCTCTATAGGCCTGGAGTTCTTATTTTCAAAGTGTTTCTTTATCAATATATAAAAAACGACGGAAATCAAGTGGGAAGGACCTCTTAACACTGCTGATAAACCAAGGTAGACATACCTGTGGAGACAGAGCATAGAAGATAGTGCCAGGCATTTAAGTTTTCAAAGACACCGAAGAAAATCACTTTAATATCTTTTAAGGATCACATATATAACAAAAAAGTTTAGAGGAAAACAGAAAAACTCATTATTTGTAAATGGTACCACAAACTGGACATTTTTACTTGTAAAAATTTCTGTTAAAGAACTGATAATATTCTTTTTGCTTGTGAAGACAGTTGCAAATCAAAGCTTCCATCAACTTCCCTTTTGGGGATCACTTTAAGGCCTTAGATTTTTTAGGGCTAGAAATACATTGAGATCTCCAGAGTGGACTATTATATGTAAAAATAAAAAACACATCAGAAGTGGCCAAGGTTTGGGTGAAACTGAGAAAAATCTCTGGAATATTTCTGCTGGAGACTGACAGTGTTTGTGCTCAACCAATACCTTCAACTGCTCAGTATGATTTTGTTTTATTTATTTTTCTCTCAAACGTAGCCAATGCACAAAGTTAACATTCTTGCCAGTATGAATGAACTAACCTGCAAATAAAGTAAATGTGGGTAAGTTTCCTCTTGATGGTAAATCATACGATCCTAGGTCTTTTAAATTGACTCAAAGGATATTAAAAATGTGTAATTCATTCCAGAAATCTCAGTCATCAATACTAAATTATTTTTGCACAATGTAAAAACTGACTAAAAAATGAAGAGTTTAAGATTTGATCATAACATTTCTCAATTTCAGGAATCAGGACTGACCTAAATCTGACTCCAGAGTTAGTATCTGACCATAATTGTTGATCCGTGACCTCACACACTACAGTATAACAGAAAAAAAGCATAAATGTACATAGAGAGGAAATGCATGAGGCTTTTTGTGCCCCAGTTTGCCTTACTTGTACGCATTGGAGTCGTATAACCTGCAAGCACCTCGCTGCCCACAGCTTGTGCTTCCCCATTTCAAGCATGTCTTGTCGATCAGTGCACCGAAATAAACTGGTGCTGGAATCCCAGCTGCAAGGAAACAAGCAAAAATGTCACAACATATCATAGGAAAAGATATCTTTTTAGAAACCAGTTTTACATTTTCTTTGTGGTGAGTCACATGCTGCAATAGTGGCAATAGGTGGATTGGACTGTGGGGAGTTTTTCCTTTCCTTTATCAGAGTAACTGTAAGATGGGACACCCTCTCTGTACCATGGGGATCATCAGTCCCCAGGAGATATGGTCTGATGGGTTTGGCCAGGCTCATAGTCATGCCCACTGATTCCTCAAGCACATCTTTGAGAGTCCCTGTAGCTTCCAGTGCGTGCTAAGGTCCTGCAAGGGACACCTGGACTGGTTGTGCATTTGGGGCACTGAACAGTTACATAGCTCCCTCTTCTATGCATAGCCTAAATTATCCGCACTGGCTGATAGTCCCTTCTGCCTGAATGAGGGTAAAGCAATTGAAATCCTTAGCGTGACTTGGCCAGGTATGAACTTAGGCTTTACTGCAAAACATGGTAGACATGCAACAAAACCCTAGTCTTGCTGAAGTAAAGGCAAGTATTAACTTCAGAGGAATCCAGGTTTCAGCGTGTACTGGGCCATTTTTCACGTTAGCTTTGTTCCTACAGGACCATGCTGCATTCTTATATAGGAAACTATTTTGTAAAAGTAGGTATACTTTCAGCCTGTTTTACCTTAGAGCTCTTGTGAGAGTCTGAACTCAGCAATCTATCTATAAAGGCCTGTGTCTTATAATCATCAGCGCTATAGTCATGGTATGATTGGACAAATGCTCGTTTTGGAGGTTTTTTAGAGAAGATGGGGGCACATCAGATCTGATCTCTGAGTCACTAAAGAAATTCTGCCCCTCCATTGTCTGATGACAGAAGTAGAAGGGGACAAAGTGTGAATACACCTTCCTATCTCAAAATGTCACATCACAATTCTGAGACTATAGCCCAAACCTAGCTCTGATTGTAAACATTTGTAAGTGACTATTCATTTTTTTAGGCTTCATAGTAAACCCAAGCGGTTAGTCTCTTCACAAACATTTCTCTACATTTCTGAAATGCAGGTATTCCTATTACATTGACACAGAAAACAAAAGGAGACACGGGGTTTCTTGCCTGCCTAGGCATCTTAATCATCCATCTCATTAGCAGCTATCAAATAAAAAAGGGGGGGGGGGAAAAAAAAAAGCACTGCAGCATGCTTAAAGGGAATTGAAATCTAAGCTGTCATCTAACAGGGAAGTTAAGTTTCAACATGGAGAAAACACTGCTACGAGCAGAGTTGTATTAGTGTTGAATGAAGTCCTACTAGGGCATGTCTTTTTGATCTTACTTGCAGCATTGTGTCTCAGTGAGCCATTGATTGAATCGTAAGTTTGAAACCTTAGAGTGTTGTTTGGAAATTCAAGATAATACTTTAATTTTGCTTAGAAACTCTTCCCATTTTGGAACACCAGGTTCCCAAACTGTATCACCATTTAATCAGTAGGTCAAAGATTTTCAGAATTGTCTTAGCTAGTTTCCCAATGAACTCTTGACTGAATATTGGACCTTTAGGAAAAAAAAAAAAGATCTTCAGAAGCAGCCCAGGATCTAACAGCTGTTTCAAGGATACATCTGGTTTACAAATGGTCATTGCATTGGTGTCATTTAAAGCTACACAAACAAGCATCTCAGTCAGAATTTCTCTTACCTAGCATTCTCATGATGAGTGTGAATAGACCAACTGCAAGAGATTTCAACTCTGGCTGAACGCATCTGAAAGAAAGAGGGATAAATATGAAGTATTTTCCTATCTAGTGCTTAGACATGCCTATCAAAATGCCATTAATTACCCTGAATTTAATACCCTTAATGACAGAAAGCCGAGCTTTGAAAGCAGGGTCCTTTCTATGTCTGCTGAAAACACTTGAAGTGGTATAGAAAATGTTAATTAAGATTTTTTTTTCCCATCACATAGCTCCTGGGAGTCTGTTCACTAAACATAATTAAACAAGTGAAATTTTAAAGTCAGAATCACAGTCTATCTCAGTCTTGTAGAAATGGGCCCTCCAACTGCCTTAACTCCTGGCATACATTTTCCTCACTTGATGGAATATACCTTACTCACTTCATGGAAAATATCACATTACTCTAAGACAAAAATCTTGCAAGTAGCTTCATTATTGTGCCATTTTTCTATTCTCTAATGACATTCCTTTGTACAATGCCACATCTTGAACTACACAAAGCCATCTGGCAATATGCCCACGTGTTTCATTGGAAAACACGCTCCAAACATCAGAAATGGACGTTGATCTTGAATCCGTTATATATTCAGCCTCTGCCATGTCCTTACAAATACTAATGTGGTCAACACTCAGAAAGACGTCTCACAGAGATGAGGAAGGGAGGGAGTTTGCATTCTGTTTTCCATGCTCATTTAGGAAGACGTAATGCCCTTAGAACTACCATTAAATTTTGCACTAATGCACCTGTGTACCTCGACAGACACGAGTATAAGAGCCTCTGACTGAGCTCTCAGATATCCTGAATTTCCAGATGTCTGACAAGCATAATCTGTTAGGGCAACACCACATCCAGAAATCCTGACAAATGCATTGAATTTTCAAAATCCATACAGCCAGAATATGCAAGCAGAGAGAGAGGATGTGTTCTTGAAAACCTGGCTGTATTACAGGTGTAAGAGAAACCATTTTACAGTTAGTTGAAAGCAACACACCAGAACCTACTTACAGACAGCAGGAAAGTGAGGTTTGATGCTAACAGCTACAAACAAATGGGAAATGACAAAACTCTTTAAAGCAAGCATGTTATACTGCAAGAGAGACTTTTTTTCCTAAGGGAAAGAGAGAAACCTAAACATAATTTTGAGCCCATCATTGAAAATCCTCAACCTTTGGTACACTGTTAGATTTACTTACCTAAACATAATCATGTACGCTGGTACGCCTCCCAATGCGGAAAAAAACCCACCTATGACATGTATTACTGTATAATAAATAAACTTCATTGAACAATCTTCACTTTTTGGACATTGCCCCAAGGTGGCAGAGTTATTTCCCATCCACGAACTGCTGGTTTGAAGACAGCTGCAGTTATGGAAGACCTGGAAGACACAAAGCAGATTTGGTAGGTGTGTGAACCAAAGCAGGCACGTCGCAAGAAGGGCCAGAGGCCACGAATGCATTTGCAAACAGCAAGTTTTATTTTAGTTACCCCTCTACTGGGGGATCTCTGAAATATCACCTAAGCTCCCATGCAGAGGTGACACAAGCCGGGACACAGGCGCTGGTAAGTTCAGCCCTGCTGGAAGATCACTGGGCCTGCTGAGTTCACCTGTATTTCAAGGCTTCAGGCAGGTGCATCCTCTTGCTCTTTCTCACAACAAAGCAGGAATCTCAGACATAGTGATAAATTGTCTAAAGTTTCTCACAGACCTATATTATCTAACACAGAGGTTCTACTCATCAAGCACACAAGGTCAGTAAAAAAATTAGTGTGATGTATGTGCTTTTTCTACAGACAGCTGCAAGTCACTTGAACGTATTTACATTTAACCAACCTCCTCAGCAATCTTCCGCTATATTCCCATACAGTAGGACACTGCTGTGTCCTGCCTTCAGACATAGGCAGAGCCTGAAGGCTTCCTAAGCATCATGTTCCTATATTATTTGCCTTTCTTGAGGCAATGGCAGGAGCTCTGTCTTTTTTTTCCTACAAATAATGCTCAGAGTTGGAAGCGGTATTCTGTGCCAGCACGTGCCAGTGGACATAGTAACCCTTTTATGAAGATGTTTGGAGTACCTGCAGGACCTCTGAGGCTGGTCTCAGCCTTTGTGTGCCTGGGGACCGCCAAAGTGGAAAAGCAAGGCTCAAGGAGCTGTGCCTTTTGCTGCTAGGTGACACCACCTGCTAACTGACTTGTCTCTGTGAAAAGCACCAGGATCACAGGTCTCTCTCTGCTAATGCTGATCCATCAGAAGTACCTCACAGCCTTTAGCAGAAGATACCTGTTTAGATATAGCTCATGCAGAGCCCTGAGATCAGCAGTAGTTGTACTGATACCTTAGGAGCAATAGCTCTTAACCAGGGCTTCAGGGGCTTGAGGATGTGCTGAGGTAAGGGTAACTGTGGACCACAAACCTTAACCTCTGTGGAGGCAGACTTGTGTGGGAGGTAGTAGACCCACTGTCACAGATGCTGTTGAGCCCTACTCCCTTGCATTCCAACTTAAGATTTTAAGCAAAGAATGTCTTTTGGAGAAGATGTCTGTAGACAGCAGAGAAAAAACAGCTACCAAAAAAAAAAATCTGTTGGAGAGAAAACTGAGTGCAAGAGACACCTTCAGACCATGTATTTTCTGGAGTGATCATCTGGCATCACAAAACATGGGAATGACACAGTCCAATGAAGGCTTATATCCATGGACCGGAGCTTCCTCTCTGTGACTCTGTGCATTATCCCTCTGCCGAGCAGAGATCAGTCAGCCAGAAAAATAAGCAGTATCCTGGCATCCCAGAGTCTCAGATGGAGGAAACAAGCTGCCTCCCCTCAAATCAGTCTTCATGCTTAGACATTAATGATCAGTATCAGGGGAGATACTACACTATCTCAGTGTACTTCAACTGTTGGCTAAAACCTCAGGGCAGCCAAAATGAGGTTTATGAAAGGCAAGCCATGGACGACCCTCAGGCGACATGCAACCACTTTAATTTGTTCATTTCACCCTCTTGTGTTCAGCCTACTAAAGATGAAAATTAATATCTACAACAAGGAGCTAGAGCTTTTTGCTTAATGTACAGTGACTCAGAGAAATCTCTGTCTTCCATACTGTTTGTAGCCAGAAATCATAAATACTTTACTGACTGGTCCCAAATAACTTAGGTTTTCCTTAAATGAATTACACTACAATATTCCTGATGTTATATGGAATACAAGCTAGTAGAAAACCACAGAAATTGAAGCAGAGTCTTACTGTGTTCTTTCCGTGTCCCACTGAAGCTGTGCACCCAGCTAGACATGCTGAAACGTACGTGAGTCCATTGTCTCCACACACGGGATCCCACACGTTGGAGGCACATTTGCAGTCAGAGTTGCATTCAGAAAATACAGCATTTTCTTGGTACGGAATGGGTTTGCTTGGAAGTTAAGAAATTTTTAATTCAGTGCTGAGGTCAGTGTAGCAGCTTCTGTGTGACAGTATTGCTGTCCTGAAACCCACCTCATATGCCCAGGACATACATTTTCATAGCTGAATCTCTACAGTATTGATCTGTTGGTTTGAGATTCCATCCTACTTGCATTGATATTAAAGTAACTACGAGATTATAAAGAATTTTAAAACAAATAAAAATGTTTCTACTGATTTTAGCTGGCAGGTGTAGATAGAAAAGAAAAAGGAAAAGATGAAAGGCTTTGGAAGGTCACGTAACTCCTAATTGAACGTAGAGCTAGCAACAGTCTTACCAAGTACATCTTTAGCTGTTAGTAAAAATGCACCAGTGACAGAAACTAGATTTGCAGGTCTCCACAGTAAAAAATACTCCTCTCTTAAAGCCTAGCCTAGCTCTTAGAGGATATGGAGAACACAGTATTCCCTTTTCCTTTCAGACATCCTTTGGGTATTGAGATCTGTAATGAAGAGTAATGTCTTCCGTCATCTTCTTTTTGGATTAATTAAGCTTATGTGCTTGCCATCTCTTTCATCTCAGTGCTTACTAAGCATATTCCCTGGTCCAGTATTTACTTTCTAGTGTAAATGTAGCAGAGTACAGGACAAGAAAAAAATTAGTCCTCAGGTTCCAAAAGATATAAACATCCTCATCATCCTGCCTCTCCGGTTCCACATGTTCAGCTGTGAACAAGTATGGCTTAATAAATGAATGGTAGTGACAAATTATTGAACTGTGGGAGATGCAGACAGGTTCACATTAGACATGAGGTACTCTGAGCAGGCTGGACATGAGGCAGTGACAACCCATATGCTATAGTGTCTTGCTGAGACCCTTGGACAACCTGGTCCTAGCATGCATTCCCTGTTCTGGTATCTTCACTCACTCCAAGAAAAAAAAGTAACAGCCTGTAACTTTTAAACCCTGGTTCTGTCCTAAGAGGAGAGAGCATCTTCGGTAGGCATAAAAGCTTCATTTTGGTTTACAGCAGGCTGAGAGTTGAGCGTGTTGCAGTCGTTACACCTCTACGCAGGATATGCTTCAAGTGCTCTCTGTTATGTCTGCTTCACCTTTTTGCTGAATACACTTCACTAGAAAATTGCTTCTGCTGTAGAGATAGCAGAGTGTGAAACAGCAATACCACCCTTCACACAGCCAAACAACCTACAATGGTAACGATGCAATTTTGCTAATGTATTTCTAATTAATCTTTAACCAGTGTTGTGGTTTGGCAGGCTGACACTCTGCTGACTAACAAAGCTACCACAATGACATGTGGTAGTGTTCACTTTCTCTTAAGTATTGCAAAAGCATGTTCCTCTTTTAGCCTTGATGTCATAGTACATTTTTCTAAGTATTGCTGCCATGGAGAGAAACATACTCTTCATTTTATACTCACCCTTCATAGGACACTGTCATTCCTGCTACCATGTAGTTTTCACAGCCAACAAAAAAGTCCGAGAGACTTAAGACGTATGCCAAAAATGACATGATAAATGCAAACTTGGTTGCTACAACAATGTTCATTTTGTACTTTTTCATTATGAGCCCTCCTAGGAAAATCCCAAGACCTACAGGAGGTAAGGATGTCAATCCTGAAAGAGATTATAGAAGGGGAAATGTTGAAATAGAAGAGTCACAACAGGCTTAAGAGTTAAAGTCTGTCCTCAGGTTGATGTTCCTGGAAGCTTTACATTCTGTTATGAGAACTGTTGGCGGGTTTGTGCTTAGCCTAATCCCCGGGTGGCACATGTTATTTTTGAAGTGCTTAACCCTCAAAACCCAATTCCATTACAAGGCACTTGATAGATGTTGCAGCAACAGACACACAACACATTCATTGCATATTTGGGTGCCTTTGGTATATTAATTGTATTGTATTGTGTTGTGTTGTATTGCATTATCTATTCTGCTCCTGTAGGCACCAAACTGTAGTTTATATGTTGTTTTAATTTAATTCAAGTTCAGGATAGACCACCACTTACATCACTTTGTTCTGCAAGGAATTCCATCCCAGAAAAAGTATGTCAGAACTTATCCCCATGCACTGCTTATAGCATAAGCAGTCATTTCACTGAGTAACTCACCTATTAGAAAATTAGATTTAGATGTAGATTGTCCATACTGCTGTTCCATGTACTTTGGTTTGTAAGTCAAGAAACCAATAAAGCTACTGAACTGCAACAGTGAGCAACACAAAAATGTAAAGTACATTCGATTACTCAATACTTTTTTCAGGGAGGTATAGAAATCTGAAAGAAAGGGATATATGAGTTGGCTTTGAAAGATGCATGGCATAATTACTGGTGAATAATCTATAAAACTTAGGGCAAAATCCTTCTCTCAGCTGTCCAAGTGCAAGTTGTCCTGATCTTCATATGAGTATCTGAAAGCAAAACCAGGTTCTTGAAAAACAGCAGAGGCTGAAACACTGGTAGAGAATTCTAGAAGAAGACAGAATTATGGCATAAGGCCTGGGTGCTCTGGTGAGATCTGCACATGAAGACTAAAGGGCTCCACACAGCAAAGACTTCTTTAAGCTTACATGAATATTATCACAGGTCCAAGGCTGAGTGAGAGCCGCCTTTGTAGAGATGCCCAATGTCTTCCACTGGGTTCTGAACAAAGACAGGACAATTTGACTAATGATGCAAAGCCATCTCTTCCACCCCTTTCTTAACCTAAGGACTGCACAACCAGAGCTGACATTCAAGCCTGCTGTATTTTCTTCAGGCAGCAAAGTGCTTCAGAATCTCTGTGAGCTGTGTGATGATCAGATGAATAATTTGGCTTCCCACGTTACAAAAGGAGTCTTCTAATATTTTATTTAGTTCCTGATACAGAAACAACTTTTCCACTATTCAAATTTCTTCTAGCACAAAATTTTAGAGTGAGGTGCCACTCAGGCAATGAGGGATTGCAGGTGATGCATGCAGAATCTCACAGTCTTGAATAAGCTCTTTGACTTCTAATAATCTTTAGAGGACCCCTCCTTTTCTGGGGATAACTAACTAGTTTAGACTGAAATGCATGGGAGGCAAAATATTTTGCAGAACTATGACATTCCCACTGTATGTTGTGCCTATTGCTTTTCACATTAATACAACATGTGAAACACTTGCCTTTCAGTATTACTGACCACTTCCTTGTTTTGGGTTTTGAAGAAGTAAGTTTCTTTTCTGTGGCACCCATGTTTTCCAAGAGACCACACGAAGTTTTGTCATTATTTGCTTCCTCTGGCTTTTTCAGACTCTTTGGCAGGAAGCAAAATGGAATAGCAGCTAGGAAACTGATTACTCCACCTATCAAAAAACCGAGCCACCATGCACCCACCCAGCGGGAATCCTGTGGCGTGATAGTGATGCTTCCTGGAATTGAGGGAAACAGATACAAGTTACCTAAATGAAGAAGTTGAACCTTCCCACACTTTATCTCCTAAAACAGCTACATTTTACAATGTCTGACTTCCAGTAGTGATGATAATAATCTAATGAGAGACCGTTCACGCAGTGAGGGCATCAGGAATCATACCCTAAATTATGTTAGGTTTCATTTGCCTTTCTACATCTTATGCTGACTGCCATTTTGTGGTACACATGGCAACATGGAGGTCCTTATCCAACACATAGGAAACCAAAATGGGTGGCAGGCAGTCCTAAAAGGCTGATAAATTTCTACTGAGACCATCCTCTGCTAACCTGAACTGTGTAGGTTGCTATTAAGCAACCTGTGGCATCGATGAGATTAGCCATGACTTTAAACTTTGTATTGCAAGGAAGACGAGAGCAGTTGGTTGTATTTTTATGATTGTTACCTGCTGGCATGTCCGGTGGTGGACCAACACTATTATACTTTTCACCAAGCAGAACCGACTCACTGTCCTTATGCTTCAGTAAAATCAGACTTTGGCTTAACAATTGCCAAAGGTAAAATGGCTCATCTATCTAACTACAGGAACCTGAAGATCTGAAAGCTTCTCTGTCCTGCTAGTAAAACAAGATCAGCACTGCTGCTGCTACAGTGGGCCTTTTCCTGAAAAAGCCATCCCCAGTCCGCACTGCCTGAATCCCCATCATGCTGGTCCAGGGGGTGGGGAGGTGTCCTGGCCAGGAAACACCATCTCAGAGATGGCTGCTCCCTGTTCCAGTGAAAGGGAACAGGATGAAGGACAACAGTCACTGCCTACAGGGATTGTCCAGCCCCTTTGGCATTTTGCAGATGTGAATACATACATGTGTTTTCTTTTCATCTGAATAAGCAATGGCTGGCAAAAGGTGTATAATGTACTGGAAACATCACACAAATTATAAATAACATAAAACACTCAGCTGAAGGGGTGGGTAATCCACCAAAACTGTAAGCCTGTTAAGCCAGCAGAATCCTTTCACTAGGATCTCAGTTTAGTAAAATAGCTTGGGTCTGTTGGAGTTCTTGGTACTAACTTTTAAGTTTAAATATGTATTTTAATCCTTTAATTCTAAACATGTTCCCTGTCTAATTCTACCTTTGACCTAAAAGCTTCCAGTAATTTAATAAAAGTGTAATTATTTATACAGTAAAATTAATGAAATCACTATAAATTAAATAATATTAATATAATTAATATGATAAAATTTATGCAACTGTGTAGATGAACCTGTTACGAACTGTTCCTCTGTTTTGCTTACCTAAATCCACAAATCCAATATCCACGTACAGTCTTGCACATAAAGATCCCAACAGGAAACCAAACATTGGGCCCAACATGGCTATTGTGTGCAAACATGCTGAAAATATAATGAAGCAGATGCTAGTACATTTTAATGACTGAAGGTTTTCTTGGGCAGAAGATGATCAACCTTTTGTACTACAAATGTCTCAGTTTACTTCATGTTGAGATTACCTACATACATAGGAACATCCTCTTCTTTAGCAAAATCATCAAGATAAGAGATGCCCAATGGTGTTATTGGTGTCTCACCAATTCCACGTAACAAGTTTCCCAGTAAGATATATATCCACATATGTGATGATGGTTCCTTCTCACAGCCTGCAGATGAGAGTTTACATCTTTGTAATAGAATAGTTAAGTGTGAAACAGTGACAAATCACAGGAAATTCAGCACATGAAAAGATTATAGTTTAATATTAAAGTTATTAATGGCATTTTCCTTATGGAAGATTAATGAAAGGCTTTCAACCTCATCATACCTTTTAATAATATTTTAACAGCTCCCTCCTCCACCTCCATTGTATTTGTTTTCTAAAAATACAGATAGGTATCATCCATCAGGAAATATGCCCATGTAAAAAAAAAATGGCAGATTGATATTGTCATAAATATATTACCTGGCACACAACATATATCTTTAACTTGGAAAGTATGAGATGGTTTCTGGGGCACAGCTTGGCTTTTTCTTTGCCTAGGTCCCATAAACACATAAAACATCTGCATTCCATATCATAAGGAAGACCACGGAAATCTCCATTTATTTCCAGTTAACTCTGTGCAGTTCCATGTCCTGTCACACTATCTCTTCCATATCCCCAGCTCCAGGTCCTGGATGATTTTATTGTAGTTCGGAAGAGGGAGCATAGGGAACTGGGGATCTGGATCCTTACAATTTGTGTTTGATGGATCTTTCCTCTTCAAATGGGGTGCACGAAGTGCGGTTAAGTGTTGGCAATGCTCCCAGACAGGTAGAGACTGAAGTTAGAATCTCACTGAGCATCTTGCATGAAACGATGATTTACTCCACTTGCAAACAAGGATAAAACTAGCTCCTATATTTGTACTAACCCTTACAGTTCCTTACCTGCTTGAGAGACTTCCAACAAGGTTTCATTCACATCTTGATGTAGGGAACAAGGATTTAGTCTTGAAGTTAAGTTGGCTGAAGAAGCTGTGTGTGATGCTGTCTCATACTTATAACTGAAAATACATAATAGTAAGTTTAGAAGCAGTGCTTACCAGGGAAAAACTAGCATAGTAGGGTGGGAACCACTGGGTTGCTGTTTCCTTAAAGAGAAAGGCATCTCTGTTTAAATGTCAATACAAAGTAGTACCAAACGAGCAAAAAATAAGATTATATAATCACATTGTGTAAGCCCAAACCACTAAAATGAAGAACAAATAAAGGTTAGAATGATCTCTCTAGAAGATAAAACATTTTAAGTTGGAAAATTCAAAAGGGCTTTTGAAAGTAATTCAGATAGGATTAGAACTGTCGGTGTCAAAATTTAGGTCCAAGTAAGCTCCCTACACTGACTGGGTCAAGGAGAAATAGAAGAATCTTGTGAGTGTAAGTCCCCCTTTTCCTCTTAGATATGTATTTTGAGGTGGTGGGGGAGCCTCAGGTGGTACCTATTTGCCTGATAATTGGCATTGGCTTTAGAAAGAGATGTTGTAAAATAGGGGGTGGATAAATTTATTGACTAAAATATACTCTTCAGCTGTATTTACAGGGAGCAGGGCAACGATATGGGGAGGCAGCTGAGCAGCTCAGGTGCTGGAAGCTGTTCAGCTGTTTTAGCATGATCCTTTTGCCAGATATGAGCCCTACCGAGGTGCAAAGTACAATTAGCTTAGGCAGAAGAACACTGTAAAGCACACATTCTGCTTCTAGGAAGTGGGCTGCCTCTGTTAGACCAGACAGGCTTATTTTTCAGTTTGAAACAAAGAGCATTCATCAGGAGAGACAATGTAGAACAGTTTCTTCATAAAAATTCAGGCCCAGGTGCATGAGAAACTGTATGAGTTTCCCAGTGTAGATGAGCGAGATACATAGTTTGGCCTAAGCAGTGGAAAACAGAAGTCTGATGCTAGTACAAGATGCAGTATTGTAATAAAAAGCATTCTTCAGTTTACTTTTTACAGTAGGATAACTAAAATTAATACATTTAAGAGAGCAACAGAAATACGTCTTACTCTATATGCTATCACTGTATCAAAGCTATGGCTAGAAACATTATCACATATAAGCAACATGCAGTAAGTCTCTGATCCTGGAGAAGGTGAATAAAAACTAGCTTAACCAGCCATGGAAAATTAGTTTAACCAGCCATGTGCATTTGGAACACGAAAAGCCCTGGGACCAGTCCTACCAGCACTGATCCATCTGCAGGCTCTGCGTGAAGCTGAGAGGCCGGTTTGTGTGAGGAGCAGCTGTTTGCCGCAGGAGAGCAAAATGTGTTGTCTTACGCAACAAGGATCTGGTTTCTTCTTTCAAGGAGTGGGATATCTTATGAGCATCTTCGTCGGTTGGTTACTTCACTGAGTAAGCTCTGAATCCCTGATTTTACATGAGAGTTACCTGTTACTATATATAAAGTCATATTTCAGGTAGAGATGTCACTCAATATGAAGTTACCCTCTCAGAGCTTTGAGATCCTGTTCAAAACAGCACAAACTTGTTCTGGAAATCGTATTCTGTGTTCCTCATAAATTGACTTTCCTGGCTGCATGATCCTAGCATCTCTATTAGCAACAAATGATGCCACATTCTTAGGTTAATACTGATTTTCCCATAAGATATTCTTACAGTTTGCCATTCAGGAAAAGTGTATAATTCATGAAAGCAATAGCGCCAGCATAGTAACATGGTTGAAGATTTTCAAAGAACAATATGTTTTGTTTGAAACTTGAGTTTTCATAAGATTTTCATAGGTGTTTCCTCCTGAAAAAAAAAATTCTAATGATTTTATAAAATCATCTCCTTCTTTGCCTCTTTTCTGAACAAGTCTGACTGAAAACTAAAGCATTGTGATTTTCCTGTTTTTTTGAGAAGTTGAACTTTTACTTCAGAGAAGCCATATTTTTCCAGCCAGGTATAATGAACAGTTATGTGTGTGTCAAGCATGATTCATTGCACATCAAGGTGAGGCTCTATAGGCCTTTGGAAATCTAAGACTTAAAATATACCAAGTTTCATTAAAAAACCAGCAGTATCCAATTCCAATGTTCAGTTGCACCAATGAATCTTGATTAGTACTTACTATCCCATGAAGAAATGAGGCATTGCAGTTAAAATACTTCCCACAGCCATAGTAAAGCATCCAACAGCTATTACTCTGGGCCTGTGAAGTTTAGCTCCAAAGTAGCTTACAAATGCAATCACCAGCAAGTTACCTGGAAGGTAATGAACCAAAATTAGTGCCAGGTGTTGTGCCTTGTATTTCTTTGAACAGTTTTCTGCATGCTACGGAATATCAATTACCTATCTCAAAGCTTCCATCGATGAAACCAACAGTAGATGACGTCAGGTCAAACCTTCGTTCAATCTGAGTGATGGAACTTTTCATAATAGTACCAGACAATGTTTTACTCAAGTAGCTGAATGACAAAGCAGCAAGAAATACCTGAGGAAAGATTAAGACAGAAAATGAGAGACAGAGGCAGGGAAACTTGTCACAGAGAGATCAAATATGTTTAAGACTATGTGGAGCCATCATTATGGTATACGCTTGTTTCTCAAATTGTAGCGACAAGGTTGTGTGTGAATTTTCATGTACCCTAGCGCTATGGAGCGCCATGGTGGTCTCTCAACACTGTCTGCTCCTGCTGTGGCTTTTCCTGCAGGAGAGGGCTGGTGCTGGGTTCTGCACTGAGAGCAGCTGCTTGCTTTAGGGTTCAGGTTTGCAACAGCCATCTTAATGACCAGAAAGCCTGATCTTCCCTGCGTTGGTGGCCAGAGGTTTTCCAAAGCAGAAATCCTATGGACCGCGGATCTTCAATTTGGCAAGCAACTTACTGGGGACCACTTACTGACATCCTGATATTTAATTTATCAAAAAGCTGAGGCCTGGTGTTGAGTAGCCAGAATGGTGGGATTTCTATGTGTTGCAGAAATGTAAAATTTGCCAGAGGTAAAATACATAATCAAGGAAGATTTACTGATACTAGTCCAACCTAAAATTAATCTTAGCCCAATTGTCTTCTGCTTGGGCCACATGTCACTTATTTTAGGCCAATTCGTAACTGGTTCTAACTCAAACATATAGATTGCCATGGCATCAAAATAAAAGTTTGTACAAGTTTTTATGATACCCCAGTATGTGGAAGACGGTACAGACTAATTGAGTTCGTCTCTGTCTCAGATGATATATTTTGAAATGTGTGGATCCATACTATGTTGGTTGTATATCATACACTTAATAAGGGAAAGCTTTATATTCTTTATAATTTTATAGTTGCTTCCATCAACAGAAATAATGGCTTTTGCAAATAAAGATATATTTCATAAAAAATTAAACTTTGTTTAAATATTATCCAACTATTTCAACAGAGTTTAAAAAACAAATAGACTTAATTCTCACTGGGTAAAAGTTCCAATACAGCACAATGTTGGGTAAATAAACAAAAGTAAATACAAATTTAGACTTTGCAATACTATCTATTGTAAGGAATTAAGCCAATCCTGGAAGCAAAAGCTTGAAAATAGTGAAATTTATTCTCTTTTTGTCTAAGAATGAAGAGAAGAATCTCACAAGCATGGGCTTTATCCTGACATGTTTTGTATTTCCTGATCTTAATTGGCAAAAAGTTTATGAGAACCACATTTCTTGACTTATGCCAACAGTGCTCTAAGGGTTTTTGGCTGAAATCACAAACTGCTGATAAGCATGAAAACACAAACAAAAATGACTTGGGTATTTTAGGTTTGAAAAAGCAATCCCCAGGTAAACCACAGAACATTTAATAGGAGGGTAAGGGAGAATAACAGTTTGTGTTTTGCTGCCTCCAAGGTATGTTGTCCATTGAACTCTAATTGCCATAAAGTAAGACTCAGATCCACAGTCGTGGAGTATTGCCCACATATATGATGCAAAGTTAGTCCTGTGAATCTCCCAGAGAGATGAAATTCCATTTTTGTGCGTGTATATAGGTGGCAAATATGAGTCATATAAAATAAAAAATGTAACAGGCTTGCAATTACCTATTTTTTGCCATTAATCTTTCATTTTACAGACCTTTTATAGAGAGAAATATGTCCATGATTGTAACTCCACTGAGCCTATGGAATTTAACCTAAGATGAAGTTGGCTGAAGAAGTAGACAAAACATAGACCCAAAGACGTCTCTGTCAAAAGAAATCTTGCCCTTGTAGTATTTGCAGCTCAGCCAGCAGCAATAAATACTAAGACTTCAACACGAAAACAAAATTCTTACTAGTTTACTTGCTTTGTTCCATCAATTCTTCTTGTGCGCTCCTGAAAGCTTGGATGTGTGTGGAAATCAGTGGACTGTTTCACCTACAGCCCTGGATTAGATAAAAGTCTTAGAATACAATTTATCTCACCTTATTTTGGCCCTACTAGAATGAGTGATCATAGCAGCCTCCAGACAACAGTGTATTATAGCCACCTATTTTGGGATGCTTCAAGTCTTCCACTGGAGTTTCCTACCTCTTTCAAATGACCAAAAGAGAGGATCTATCTGTGAGTAACTTGAGAGTAAATATGTTAAATCAGGAATTTTTGGTTTCTTTAGGACAAAGACAAGATCCAACCCTTCCCTATACCTTCAGTGTGTATTCTATTCCAGAAAAGATAGAGGAAACATGAATGAAGTAATCCAACATGTCACATCTTGAACAACATTTTTTAACATATGAAAACAGTAATTTGTGGTGATATGGATAAGGCACCAAACCTTCAAGCCAGTGCAACAGGAAGTCTTCTTTTTGACTGGTAGATTTTTTTTCGCTTCATCATCCAAAATCTGGGTAGGTTCTGCTTCCTGATTTGAGTCCTCAATATTGCTGGATTCAGTTTCCACTGTCATGGCTGATTTCTTCACTGAGTGATCTGGAACCAAGAGAAAACTATAGTAAATACAAAAGCAAATATTCCAAAATAGAGTTTCTGATAAAAAGTAGTTACAGGAAAATGCTGAGATGTTGAAACAAATATTTTCATTGGAAAGGGTTTCGCTCAATGACCTGGGTGTTTCAAAGTGTATATTTGTTTAAATTCTGAGGTATCTTGTTTTGACATATATTATTTTCAAGCGAAATGATCTTCACTCTCCCCACTGCTCTCCATTCACCTCCCCTCCCTTTTTTCCAGTCTAGAATGACTTTTAATGCTAAAAAGATAATTTCCACTAAAAAGTAAGAGACAAAGTCTCTGTCTAAAAATAAACTACAAGGTTCAACAAAGCATCAGTGCTGAATCACAGGGAGTTCTAGAGAAGCTCTGAATTTGTAGGCCACATGGCTTAGAACCCAATTTTTGTAATATCTCTGTAGTAACACTGAGCCATCCATTCAACTTAGTCCTTCACACTGACCTGTTCAAATCAATTCTTAATGACAAAATAATTGATTATTTTAGCTACTGGACCTCCTATAAGGAGGTTGTGTGTTTTTTCTTCTCGCAATAGTATACAGGGTATCCCAAATGCATTTCTGGTTGCAGAGTGCTGTCTGTATCCCCTGACGCATGAAATCATCTGCAACTCAGCAGTTCAGCAGAACCGCTCCAGTTCCCCTGGGAAAAGAACAACCTGTAGCCATAGAGGAAAAATCTTTCCCTCTCTTTAATACAATGTACTTTTTATTGTTGAAAGCCCTGTTTCATAATTAAGTTGAACTTGGTTTTACTGCAATGAATAGTACAATACTTCATTTCTTCTTTTCTCAATATTTAAAACTCTTTCTGAGACATAAGTAAGCAATTAAAATAATATTTCAGTGAAGAGCTGTAAGGGAAGTCTATGTATCTATTTGCAAAGTTTATTTAAAGAGTGAAACACTTGCCCGTTTGTGCAACTCCAAATACAAACACAACAGATTTCTGAAGGAAGATCCAGATGCCCATGCAGAGCCCCTCGGAAAAAATGGGTTACTTGAAACAAACCCTTTTCAGATCTGCAGATCTTGACATACAAAAGAGATGGAAGTATTAAAACTAATGACTCCAAGTCAGAGCTCAGAAATTGTAGCCCACAAGAACTGATTTATTTCACCTTTCATAGTAGTCTCCTCATTTGAGAAAAGGGCGAAAAAGTGGTGGGGGAGGGGAAAATCATACAAAGAGAGCTTTTCCATGCTTGAATGGAGCTGAAAAACGTTAGATGAACTTTTCCAAAGCTGGAAAAAGTCCATCCACAATTGCAAATTGCTCCGCTACAGGCCATATGGCAGAGTAACACTTGGTAGAGTAACACTTGCCAGAGCATTTAAAGGGGAGGCATTGCTCCAATGCACGATGGTGAAGAACATTTTTCTTCACTTAGATTGAAGAGCGCTAATACCTGAGAGTGTTTAAGACAAAAACATAAACAGAGATTTAAACAATTTGGAACTTTCTTAGGCTTAAATTCTGGATGAAAAATAGTTTTTCCTTTCCCTTGGTTCCTCAGACAGATAGGAACGAGAAGCAGAGGAAGGGATTTCCTCAAGTCTGCACAACTGCCAACAGATGCTTGTGAAATGAGATTTTTAGTGCTCGGGAAAAGTTAGTACAAAAATACTTTTCAGCATCTGGTTCTCTGAAATTTATCTGTTCCTGTGTAACCTGAAAATATTAGTTTCTCTCTATGATATGGAAAGGACTGTGATAAGATGCTGGGTAGCACATAATTGCAGTCCAAAGGCCTAAAGAAGTGGCTTTTTTTTGGAAGGTATAACATGACTTAGAATCTTGATATAAAGAGAGGAGGGGTGAAGGCAGAGAAGCATGAAGATAGAAATGAGAGTCAAAGAAAAAAGAGAAGCAGTTAGGTATCCATACATGTAACTGAAGAAGTTTAGATATTAGCAGGATATCCCAGTAAATGTTTCAGAGAAAGACTGTGAAGGCGCAAGAGGGGAGGACAGTCAGATTGAAAGTGCGAGCAGGGAGTATCAAAGAGCAGGCTAAGCAGTTAGAGGCAAATAGTGAAAAAGGCATCCAGAGGTAGAGGTTAGGGTACCAGGCAAGAAAAAGAATTGGAAAAAAAAAAAAAGAGAGAGAAGAAAAATTAAATAAAATTCATCTGCTGTGAGCCAAAAGCTACTTGATGTGCACAGAAAAGTGTGAAGGCAGCTAGAAAGTGGCAGAGGAAGCTAGAAGGTGGTAGGTAGCTGCCTCAGCACTGTCATTATGGAGCTTCTCCTGCGATCGAGGGGAAGGACTCTCAGGCAAGAGTGGGAATTACCAGCTCCTGTCAGAGGTGAATGACATGTCTTATCATTGCTTTGCAAAGGTGCTAGTGAAGATGGTGGTACTTTTGCTGGGGAAGGGCAGGATGGGCGGCAGGATGTGAAAAGATGATGCAACCTCTGCTGGAGAAATGTTAGAGTGAGCTATGTTCGAGGGTCAACAGTTGGAGCTGCTGGCAGCATGTTTTCTCATCCTCAGTTGACCTTGACCTACATGTGACTCTGCTGAAGACTGAAGAGATCAGGGCTGTGGAAATGCAAGACCACAGGAAGATCAGAAAGAAAGATACAAGGACCATCCATAATTGATTTCAACATACATTAGTTGTTGATGGTTTCAAGTATTGATAATGTTGCTCTTTTAGATTTATTTCACTAGTGGCTTTTTCCATGTTTAGTTAACCAAGGATCTGGTTACAAGTATTGATAATGTTGCTCTTTTAGATTTATTTCACTAGTGGCTTTTTCCATGTTTAGTTAACCAAGGATCTGGTTACAAGCAAAGGAAAAGTACGAAACTTTTGGCACCAAATGTGATCATTCTGTTATATGGCTTCCCTAAAACTGTTATGTTTTGTCTGCACAAACCATTCTGCTGTAGTAATGACCTGAGAT